>NC_134882.1:49176716-49274216 GCF_041734735.1 Babylonia areolata | reverse complement strand
TGTCTGTCTTGCTGTTATTTTTCGCTCTCCCTCTGAGAGTGCATACGTATGTGGAGCGCATAACCTCACACGCGCACATATTTGACGGTTAATTGCATGCCTCTGTGAGTATGGCATTGTCATTGACTCAATATCACAAGCCGAACCACTCTTCAAATTGTGCTTTATTATAACCTCCCTTTTCCATATTTCCCCTTCTTGTCATTCGCACACGTGTGTGTGTGTGTGTGCGTGCGTGCATTTGAGTATTTTTTATGTATGCGTGTGCATCTCGGCACTCAGTCAAATAAATCAACACCTCTTTCCTTTCTTCCATTGTTTTCATTTTAATAATGAACATGTTTTTTTCAAAACAAAAACAGAACAATCATTTCAACTTTATTCTGTTATGTGCACCATCACATCCAAGTCTGCATGGTGAACCATGTACTACAAGTATGTAGGAATTTTTGGTGAAAGTATAAGTACAATGTGCAATTAAAAACATTACTGCGATTCACAAGTGCAGCAGGCATAGGCTATTGCTGTAATGCCAGTCAATGTCATGCGTGGATAAGAATGCAAGTGGATCAGAAGACGCATCATATGTGAATATATCTGTGCATTAGTACATCACATCACATCATTGCATTATAATTTCTTCTCTTCATGTATGTAAAATTTGGGTTTTGCCACTTACATGTTTGCTGATTGAAATCCTATATGATTTCAAGTCTTAATTTTTCATGTATCCTGTGTGAGATTAAAAAAAAAAATTCCCGAATTGTCCAGTCTACAATTAAAAAACACATTTTTGTGTTGGCGTGAAAATGCTATAACCAAGACCTAATCATGTTTCCATGTGCCACTTTTTATTTACGCTTAACGAAAAAACAAAAAAGTGCTTGAATGTATAATCTTGGCTAATTCTATTAATTTGATTCTGAAAATTAAGTCAAAAGCATTTTGTGGAAGATTTACTCAAGTTACCACCGCTATTTTCTTGCAGCAAATCATCTTTGAAACACCTTATTGGATGTACACTGGACCACTCATTTTAGCATTATCAAGTTATTATTATTGTGCAGAGGTGGTTGTTAACATCATCAAATATTTTAAAAAATGAACATTTAGAAAAAGAAAAAAAAAATACAATACAGGCAGAACAATATACGAATGCCAGTGGATCATAAGTAAATGAATACAAGGAGTCCACAAGAGATGGCTGCCTAAACAAGAGGAACATGGTAGGGGTTGGGTTTCCTTCGAAATCTCTGATGTGTGCAGACGATACTTATTGCACTTATGAGTCAGTCACTGCGGTGGTAACAAGTTACAATAGCCACATGTCATGCACAGTATAATAAGGTATCGAATTGCAAACGAATACTTACTGTCATGCCTACATTACTGTTTTGTAAAACTAAGCATTATAGCATCACATAGAATTGTGTGAATGAACACTTTCTGTTCTGCTTGTGTTATTTTCTTTTAAATTGAGCATTACAGTATCAGGTGGAATCAGTATGTGAATGAATACATATTGTTTTGCCTGTATTATTTTGTTGTAAAGGAAGCATCATAATATTCCAACTTACCAATGCATATCTATCTGAATCTGTAAAGTGTTGTCTGAATGAAAAATTTTGAAAAGAGGGGAAAAAAACAACAACAACAAAACAATCGCATGTTGACTCATTTACAGAAAAGTTCCATGGCTAGGTTGCATTAGCATATTTAGCAGCGCTAAGTTTGCATAGCATTAGAACATACAGACTATAAATAGACTTGGAAACATTCTTATCTGGGCAGTACTAAGGCCACTCATGCAACCCAGCCCGTGAGTGTATTTCACCCAAATAATGTCCCCAGTTTTTTGTCAGTGTTCTCAATTCTGAAAAATAAGGTTCTGAGTACATAACAGGAATGAATGAGTATTTAAAATAATTTTTTTTACAAGTTCCCGGCAAAATTCTGTGGGAAAAAAATCCACAGAACAAAGAAAAAATAAGGGTGGTGCTGTACTGTGTCAATGCATTGCATTCTTCCCGGGGAGAGCAGCCCAAATTTCAGGCAGAGGCATCTGTTGTGACAAATAATAAATCAGAAAATCAATGTACCTGAATGAAGACAAAACACCCTACCATATTGCACTCCATTCAAAACACACTGGCCCAACAATACCTCTCATCCCCCAATCTGTCACACATGAACATTTGACTGACAACTATCAGTCGTAAACACACCCAGGAAGTTTACAACTGATACTGTAAAGTAGTACTGTACACACGTGTTTGAAACAAACTGGGTAGTAGGCATTTATCAGAGTGGGGAGACTGTGGAGTTGTGCTGGGGGTGATGTTTCTGGCACAGCATTGGTTGTGGCTCGACATGCCCATTCAAAGCAATGAATTCAAAACGCACTACTCTAGCAAGGAAAGCACAGAAATGATCTCACATTAGAAGCATCACAGCATAATGCTGACTCTCAAATGGTTCGCCTGACCAGCAGGCAGGGACTGCTTGAGGAGCACAGTATACTATCCACCTTGCAAAGTAACATTTAACAGCAGCAAATGCAGCACAAATGGTCCCTGGTCTTAACAGAAAGAGACCACAAATGAAAGATGAAAAGTCTGGTGTTCATTTTCACTGTCTCACAGCAGATGTCATGTCAACAACAGAAACAAATGCCTTCCATAATCCCTTGCATGCTGCTGACAAGTAAGCTCATCAGTGAAGGGCTGTTCACTCACTTGAGATCAGACTCAACTCAACCAGTCAGGGTGTCAGTTACCACTCTGTACTTGGGACCGTCCTACTTTTGTTCAGTAAAACCAATGGCACCACTGACAAGAACACAAAAAACAGTAACTGCACTTCAAAAACTCATGTCACATTGATCTCATTACACAAAGGTTCAACAGTCGAGGATATGCTCACATACACACATACTACCCACCACCTCAACACCCCTCCACCATGTCTCCTGCCCCCACGAAAAAAAGAAAAGGGTTAAAGGTCCCATTGCCTTTGTGGTCATCAAAGCAGTGAATTCAGATTCATTGTGTCTTTTGCTCAGCACAGGAAGGTGGGGCCCAGTTCTATCCTTCCGTTGCTTTAACCTTCCCCACCTGAAGTCAGGAGCCCGTTCACACCCGAGTAGAATGAGGAAAATTGGAGTAAAGTGTCTTTCCCAAGAACACAACATCATGTCAAAACACGGCGTCACACCCTGATCACTGGTGAACACTAGATCATAAGCCCAGTGCCTAACAAAAAATGAAGTGCATTCATAGGATTTCTAAAAGGCCACAAACAGATTTCATAAATCTAGATTTTTGCATACGATTTATGAAATTAACAGGGAATTTTGCATATATATGACAAAGTTCACTGTCGCTTTTTGTCACTAATACTTTTTGTGAACATTTTATTTCATTTGCTATCACTTTTTAAAATTTTTTTATTGGTATTTTAGAATGCACATTTCATCTACCATCGTGTTTTTAAACTAGTGCTTTTGTAAGTACATACTAATTCATTATCACATTTTATCAGTACATTTGTACGCATATTTTATTCCATATATTATATGTCTTGGTCAGTGTTGGTTTTGGTCTTGGTCTCAAAATATACCATATAAAATATAAAGGTACAAAACACAACTATAATTCACACTGTTGTTTTCAAGAGGTAAAATGAACTATCACAAATATTTGAGGGAAAACAGTTACTGAGTTTAAGGTCACACCAATATTAGAGGGAAAACAGTTACTGAGTTTAAGGTCACACCAATATTAGAGGGAAAACAGTTACTGAGTTTAAGGTCTGAGTCTGACATTTGACACTGTTGATTCTAGTCCAGCAGACCACACAATGCCTTATCAGGACAGCCCAACTGTATGAACATTCAACTGCATTGAAAACAAAACTGTTACATGTATAAAAAAAAAAAAAAATATATATATATATATATATATATATATAAAGAGAGAAAGAGAAAAAAAATCCTGCAAAACACAGTTTATGAGATATGATCTTCACCATTAACTCACATAAAACCAGGCTGTGCTGATGATGTCAGCTTCTTCTGCTTAATTTATCATCCCCAGATTATAAGCAATTGTAAAATAAGGATAAAAACAACAACAACAAAAGAAGAAAAAAACAACAAACAAACAAAAAAAACCTTCAAAGCCAAACAAAGAATGCAGTAAAAAGGCTGTGCAGGCAAATAACACATCAGAATGGACAGTTGGTGCCCATCACAGTGTTTACAATCTACCAAGTTGCCAGAACAAAACAGCACAGACAATACATCACATGCTGTGGAAAACAAAAAAGTGTCAAGGCTTGCTGGGTAGAAGAAAGGGGAATGGACTGGGAAGGCTGAAAAAGCAGACAATAATCCTGGAAGAAAAAAAGGCAGAAATAAAGACGGTCATTGAAATGAGGAAATTTGAAGGTGGGAATGTTATTTATACCGACACATTCCTGGCATCCCACATGGGAAGGTCAGAGTGGAGTCAACACTTAAGTGAACAATTAATTGTTCAAAAACACAGTTTGTCATTTGTCACACACTCTTTTAAACCCTTATTTCAGACACCACACAAACCACTCATGGAAATATACACATGCATACTTGAGATAACACACATACAACTTGCACTGGCCAAAAGTTTTTGTCACAGTCAAACGTTTTCTGCGCTGCTTGCGACAAACCTCGATAATTTGATTACTGTCACCGAGGTTTTCACTGAAACAAATGAACAGCGTGTTCTTTCCAGCATGAAAAAAAAGACAGGTATATTTCACTCCTTAAATAATGTACAGTAAAACCGAAATCAGCACAAAGGAGCAAGCTTTACAAAAGTTTAAAGGGGGCACCATGGCAGAAGAAGAGTTGGGATGTTCATGCGACATAAGGAGAGGACAAAGAAAGGAACACATCCAATTCAACACTGAAAGAGAGGCACAAAGGAATGAACCGCTTGATAAAGAAAGAACGAAACCACTTCTGGGCCAACAGGACAAAGAACTGAAGTTAAGTAAAGCGCATACAGCTTCAAGGAATACTTGAATGCTTATGTAATACTGTTTTAGTGCAGGTTATATTTTAATGTCTTTTAACGTGTGTGTAGGTCTATTTCATGATTTTTTTCATTTTGATCTCAACATTATTTACTTGAGCAGCTGTAGCACTGAATATCGACCATAGAAAAGTAATGTATTATTATCATTGTTATTATTATTATCATAAAGAATATCGGCTACAGCAAGACATCTTAATAAATAAAAGCAAGACAACAGGGCTGGAAATACCCACCCAACTGATTGTCTGGGAAGACTAGACCTTCAGGCAGACAGGTGGAAATGCTCTCTCCTCTTGTCCATGGGCCAACCAGTTTTTGATTGTCAATGAAAGGGTGGCTGATAAGTCAGCTTCAGTGCAGACCTATTGCACATGCCCCCTCCTCTCCTTTACACATCTTACACTTTCACCACCACCCCCACTCCTGCTTTTTTCTCAGAATGCAACCCCAACACAGTGCAGTCTCACCAAGACAAGGTGTGTTCTGAAATAAACCGTGTTGAAGAACAAACAATACATCTGTTCCCTTTGTTTTCTCCATCTCAGGCACGCCATACTCGACATGTTTCAATCAACTCTGGCCTTGAATATTTCATCATGTTGGTCAACTTTACAGCAGTCATCAACATGTCACTGTTCACGTTTGGGTTTTCCAGCTCCAGAAGCCATGAGACTTCAAAGTAAAAATGAGAGACCATCAGAGATTTTCACGGATGAAAAGATCAAGAAGAGAAAAATGAAATTCAACCAAGACAAGATACAGAACAGCCATTTCAGGAATCATGGAAGAAAAATTAAGAACAGCTGTTGAACAATGAAGAGGAAAGCATCAGTCACTTACCAGTGGTGTTCAGAAAATGCTGCCCAATCTGGTCAAAAGTTGGAATTTGTTACAGGCTGTTCATCTTTCAGCTGTGATTCTGTGATCACACACCAAAAAATGTGAACGTTGTGTCAAACGTGCAGAAAGGCAATGTGCTAAGAAGGGTAAAAACATGTGTTTCCCATCCTTTGCACTTTCACCCTGGGTTTCATGAAAATCATGGATTATTGGCTGCTGTTCATTCTGTGGCAGTATTCAGTGAAAGCAACAGCTCACTATGTCCATTGCCATCCCTGACTAGCCTACTACCTCCGTCCTACACCATTACCCTCTCCCCCATCTTCCCATACTACACACGCTTACTCAATCCAGTCAGTCAGTCACTATCACTCACTTAAAGATGCTGTCTGCTTTGGTATGTGGACTATCAACGTTGCTGTTTCATCACTGTCAGTTGTAAATCCGCCGACTTGGACCACTATCATTGCTGTGCAATGTTTCTGATGCTTTTTTTCTGATATGAGGCTACCTCCATTTTTCATGGGTCTTCCATGTGCTCCAGTTAGCATATCATTATTGAGAAAAAATGGGTCTTCCTCCTGATGATTGGTCATTCAAGTAGTATTCTTATGCTGTACACACATCAAGCCAAGTGTTCAGTCTTTTTGTGTTCACTGAACCAAACTTGACAGAAGGAAAAACTGGAAGAGATGCAGGACGTCAGTGGATGTCTTTGTGGCACTAGTGATGTACTCTGTCTGGGACATCACCTGACGTCTTATGGGCATGGAATGGGTTAATACTTGTTTTCTCCTTTACTTAATAACAAACATGTATAGAAACTGTGTTAAAAAAAAAAATCCAGCTTATATGTTTCAGAAATAAGACACAACCCACTGATGCTCAGGTGACACCAAATTTTCAAAAAATCCTTTTTGTAAGCAGACTTTTTTTTTTCTAATTCAGTTAATATCATAAATGGTTAAAACAAACAACAAAAACCCAATGTTTCTCTTTCTGGAGTAAATACAGAACCATATATATACATCAACTCAATCAACAGTAGTTGAAAAAAAAGGGGGCGGGGGGGTTGCATAAAACAATAAACAGTAACAATAACCAAAAAAAAAAAAAAAAGAAATCAATGATAAATAAAGGAAGAAAAAAAAAGTATATATATATATATATATATATGCAGTTTTGTATCAAAGTACAATTTGGATCAAAGTGCAGTCAATGTGTGTGTGTGTGTGTGTGTGTGTATACTTTAAACAATGCGTGTCATAAATATTGACTGCACTTTGATCCAGATTGTACTTTGATACAAAACTGCACTTCTTTTTGACACAGAACTACACTTCTTTGACAGTAAACTGCACGTGTCACAACAAGAAGTCATGTTGCTCATAGCCCAGCTCACCACAAAAAGGCCATTTCGGGGCTGACTGGGATACAAAACCACACTTTCACTAACACAAGGGCAAAACCACCTAGTCCAGTCACATTGTGACAAAACCTGGGTGTCAGGTTTCCCCCCTCCCCTCCCACCCCTCCCTTCCACCTTTACCTCCTCCCCTTCCCTGCACCCCTCTAAGCCTTTAGTGTCAAAAGTCAAATGCGTTTCCCCCCCCTTCCACAACCACCAGGAGTTCATCACCCCCACCCCCACCCCCCTCCCCAACCCCTTCCCTTTGTCTTAAGGTCAAGGCCACCTGGCTAGCAAGATGTAGCAGCGACAACTGGTTGTGCAGGTGACAATGACAACTCATTTGCACAAAAGCTCCTGTACATTTGAAGCTCATTTACACTGGAGTCATTTACATAAGAGTTCATTTACCACAGGAGCTCCTTCACATGGAAGCTTATTTACACAGAAGCTGATTTACATTTACACAGTAGCTCATTCACAGTAGCTCATTTACGTTCACACAGAAGCTCATTTACATTTACACAGGAGCTATCTAAGACTAGGAACTCCTTCACACAGGAATCCCTCTCTTTGATTAAAAAAAAAAAATCTAAACAGCATCAGAAATATCAACAACGTCCTCAAAGTCCATGATGACGCTGAAGTTTTCACGGAAGACGTGATGCGTCTTTTTCTTGTGGGGGTTATCCAGTTCATCCCTCGGCAGTACCAGCCTGCAAGCCACAACAACATGTCAGCAACATTAAAGCAGCATTAAGTTTTGCTTGAATATGACGCTGTTGTGGATATCTCTCTCTCTCTCTCTCTCTATATATATATATATATATCTGTTCTGTCAGCAGATTCAAGGGGGACTATTGTTGGACCGACATGGTGTGGTCTCCACTCTCCGGAAGACACTCACTCAGTCTGGCTCCCCGACTGAATTATCTTTGTTGTCAGTATTGGGCCTAGTAGGTGGTGTCCTACGCATGTTAAACCAGAGCACACACTCCTGAACACCTCTGGCATGTGGCCTCCTGGTGACACAACACTGATAGTTCCCTGTGGACTGCTGTTGCTGGGACTGCAACAGGCAACCCTGGGTGTAGTCGTGTATGGTGGACTTGGATTGAGCAGCGTGGGAGTAATGCCACTAAAACAGCAAAATGAAACACCATAAATAAATAAGTAAATAAAAAGGTAAAACTAGGGATTGTTGATGTTCAGTGGCCACAACAGGTATAAATTTGATCAGACCTGCTTCAACAACAATTACTGGAATGCGACATGGAAGGTCTAACCCATGTACACCCCTCAGTTATCACTTGGTTTTTGTTTTGTTTTTTTGGGTTTTTTCCCCCTATTCCTCTCTTAAAATAAAGAGAATTTTTTCTCTCATGCCTTACTTTATTCCTAATGGCCTGATTTGAGAATTTTGTGGAGTTACAATGTACAACAAAGGCTCTTTCACTCACTGGTTGTCCTCGATGAAGGAAGTGTAGAACCAGAAGTAGAAAGGACACTTGTCATAGCCAATAGGAATCTTTTTCTGTAACGCACACCAACAAAACCATATCAAACCACAGATATTCCATTCATACACTCCAGTCAAACTGCCTGCCTGAGCCAACTACTCAATTGTGGAGTAAATTCAGTCAGGGAGACAATGAACATGCACACACAGAGAAATCTGTTGTGATGAGAATAAGGCAATATAATGTGATACAACACAATACAATGCAATGCAATGCAGTACAAAATACTACACTACACTGCACTGCACTGTTCAAAAATCAAACTTGCAGAAAAGCTTGAGAGCAACATTTTGATCATCAGAGCATTAGCATACCAGTATCTGATAGCTGCAGCACCAATACTCAACCCTTGTCCAACTGGCATTCTGAAACAGCGGAGAAATAGACAATGCTGCTGTTGGAGATTTCAACTCCTTGAATCCCGGGCCTGAGCACTGCTAGGGTTTGGAAATTGTTTTCACTAAAACGGTTTCCATGTTCAACCATATGCTTTAATCACAAGCAAAGAGTACTAACTTTTACAATATCTCTGGCTGTGTCCACATGTGTCTCTTGCTACCTAGGCAGACACATTATCACTAGGCTACCACTCTATACTTTAGATAACCATAAAACAACACAGCTGTTCTTTGCTGTAAGCTGTATGGTAGCACTGTGCAGCCGATCATTTCCCTGCAGAGGAACGAGAGCTGGATCGAAAGTCGATTCTCAACAAAAATAAAATAAAATAAAATAAACTGAGTTGTGACTGGCTCAGGCTGACCACAAGCCATATAACAAAACTTCTCATTGGGTAAAAGCACAGCAACTTTTACATCACAAGTCAACTTTCCATCTTCCGCCTTCCCCTCAAGTTCAGTTCACTCATGGTATTGATCAATTTATCAAAAAAGAAAACACTGCTTAATTTTTTTTTTTTTTTTTTTTTTTTTTTGCTACTTCAGCATAACATTTTCATTGCAAGCACAGCAGCATAGCATTCTGAAGCTTAGTAACTGGTAGGTCTGAGTTTAATTACACAATACAGATGAAACAGGCACACATAAACTGAAGCTAGTCAAACATCAAGCAGTGCTGCCAAACTTGGCTGATCATTTGTACATCTAGAACAGCCTGTCATCATCTGCAAGTTTGGCATCAATGTGGGGTAGGCTGAGAGGTTCCATGGCAGAACTGGTTACGCACTGGATTTCTGACCCACTGCTCACCAGTGATCAGGGTTCAAAACCCTGTTTAAGCATGGTGTTGTGTCCTCGGGAAAAGCACGTTACTCTGATTTTCTTTCCTCCACCCATGTGTGAATGAGTACCTGACTTCTGTTGGAGAATGTTAAAGCAGCAGAAGGAGAGGATTGGGCCCTGCCTTCCTGTGTGGAACCCTACACACAGGGAATATCAACTCACTGCCCAAATGGCCATAAAAGGCAACAGGACCTTTAACCCTTTTAACTTTTACCTTTTAAAATATCAGAAACTTGTTGCATGACTGACATTCTTAATGATCTGCCAGATGCACCCCATTTTGCCCTTTCATCACGCCCAGCTATGACATTACATACCCTAGCATGTGGTAAACTGACCACAATTTCTGGACTGCAGCACAGAAGCCATTTACAAATATTACAGATGAAAAAAAAATTCAAAAGGAACTTCTGAACTTACGTTCTTGGTCTTGAACATGACTTTGATGTCGCCTTCAATGTTGGGGCAGTTCTCGGGTTCAATGACGATGCTGTCAGTGTCTGGGAACTTGAGCACCTGACACACACAATGCATCATTGCACATCACAAATGCAAGGCTGTCTAGAAAACAAGAATCTCTAGGTGAATGGACCAGCAAGGCAGAAAAATAAGACAGGATGAGACAGCATAAAGGGAAAAGGAATACACAGAAACAAAGACAGCAACTGAAAAGAGGAAATTTTTAGCGCAGAATTTCCAGAAGGTGGGGATACTGTTCATACTGAAAGAGCCCCTGGCATCAACATGAAGGGTGGAGTGGGGTTAACATCAGAGATCAGGAGACAAAAAAAACCAAAAAAACAAACAAAAAAACATGCCTTGTTAAACAGTCATCATGTGATTAGTCCTTTGGACCAGCCTGTTGTTCAGCTGTAAAAGCTCAGCTGTTGTTTATGTTAAAGTTTACACAAACTGTACTTGTGATGTACTGTGGCATTCTAGAAGAATATGGTGTGGTGGAATGAATAAGATTTTGACAATTTCTTTTGTGTTGTTCGAGTAATTACAGATCATCTTTGTCTCCACGACTTGATTCCACCACCTGTTGTTCATCACCGTCTTGACTTTTCCTTCTGTATTTCAGGAATGATGGGTGGGGTTTTCATTTCAGCATTTGGGATTTAAGCATAAGACATTTGTTTTTATTTCACACAAAATTTATCTGTGAAAATTCAGTCTATCATCTCTTTGTTATAATCATTGCTTTTGTTGAAATTAAAAAGAAAACAAACAAACAAACAAACAAAAAGAACTGACCTTGCAGTTGACCCCAGTGCCCATGTTGCATTGAAAAACAGGCACGTTTTCCTGTAGTAAGTCAATGAACAGGTCAGACCCATCACCTTTACCCACCGCTGCACAACACAACACCACACCACACTTATGACTGCTTATCGCTTTTTCCCTTCAATATATTTCAACTTATTTACTTCTTTGTTTAATATGTATTATCACTTTATTTCATTTTTATGTTAACATTTTAATAAACCTAAGATAGGCACTCAAGTCCTGATCAGTGCAGTGCGCTGAGTTCATGCAAAGATCGTGCATCAGCTACATTTTTGTTTTGTTTTGCATTGTTTATAACAGCAGATGTGGTGTAGTGTGTACTGATGTCCACATGTTCTCACACCTCCCTCAAACCGAGATGAAGTGATACTGAAGCTAAGTTACATCCAATAGAAGTGTTTGAAAAAGATGAAAACAAATCTGATGTGGAAACAGATCTAACTGGAGAAGGAGATGGAAAAGATTCAAAATGGTTTATTCACATATATAGGCCAAGGCCCCTTATGAAGGGACATGTGAACATAATGTAATGAAAACACCATACCACATATATGGAAATATAACAACAATCACTCAAAAAATAACTGCAGAAAAACCAACACTCTCATGATGAAATTATGTATTGGAATTTGAAAGCTTTACATTAATAGACAGAAAAGTTTCCAACAATTTCAGAGGAGGTTGACATTAGCATGTTCAATTTAACCTTTCCCGTACGTCGTGGGTGTGAAATCACCCAGACAAGTGTTTTTGCTCTGTAACTCAAGTAATATTGAAGCCACTTCCACATAATTTCATGACTTTGTCCATAATATAGTTTACTACATATCCACTGAACATTATTTTCTTTTATACATAAACAAAGAAGTTATTAATCAATTAATGTCCCAGTACGTCGTGGGTGTGACGACACCCATACTCCCAAAGAATAAACCTTGCACGCCGTACGTCGTGGGTGTGGAGCCACCCATGCAAAGCTTGCGCGCCACGCGTTGTCGACATGACGTCACTTGGGCTCGCTACAGAGAGAGATGAGAGTGACCTTGTCTTTTGTTGATCGTATCCCGGTTCAAGTCTGCGGCAAGTTTTACTCTAAAGTTGTAACTAATTTCAGAAAACAATATTTATTGCACTAGATATCTTCAACAATATTGAATGAACTGTTTTTCTTGTAGAGAATGATCGGGAGCAACTGATTGATAGCTTTTTATCTAGTTGGAATTAAAGTGCCTTTCTAAGAACTGGATATTTTTGTAAGTCTGAAATCAATTGATCTAAAATCTAGTTGATATAGAAATTTTATTCTTATCCTAATCTGTTCAAAGTAGAGAAAACCCGACTATGGCTAAAAAAAGAAAGATAGTTGATATAGAAATTTTATTCTTATCCTAATCTGTTCAAAGTAGAGAAAACCCGACTATGGCTAAAAAAAAGAAAGAAAAAAAAATGCCAGCCAGCCAGCCAGGAATGCCGAGATCTAGGCCAAGGGAAGGGGGGACTGATACCAGGCTGTTGCTGCTATGTTAGGGCATCTGCCTTGACCGAAAGAGGATGGGCGTGTAGCCGCTAAAAACAAAACAAAACCAACAACAAAAACAACACACACACACACACACACAAAAACAAAAAAAACAAACCGTTTTTTGTAAGTAACAACATTCTCTTCTCACGGGCAAAACTTATTCACAATGCGCCTGGTCAAGCACTGGAGTAAATAGCCTACACGCACAAGTGGAAACTGCGCATGCAAGTCTGCTGAAGAAAAGTCAAATTTGCTTTACGGACAGGTGTGGGTTACTGTGCACCCACGACGTACGGCAAGGTCTTATTTCTTCAGTGAAACCATGGGTGCCTACACACCCACGACGTACAGCGAAGGGTTAGTTCGTACACAGAAACCATGGGTGCCTGCACACCCACGACGTACAGCGAAGGGTTAGTTCGTACACAGAAACCATGGGTGCCTGCACACCCACGACGTACAGCGAGGGGTCATTCCTTCTTAGAAACCATGGGTTTCTGCACACCCACGACGTACGGCGCGCAAAATTTTAGGCGACGTACGGGAAAGGTTAAACAGTTTGTCTATAATCTTCAGGCTTAATAAATGTTTCTCTAATATTCTTTTGAAGTGGACAACAAAGAACAAGTGCATCACATTTTCTGTCAAATCTTTACACAATGGACGAACCACATCACTGTCATTACACATTTTGAACCTATTATGGTGGACCACTAATTCAGAAATACCTGGTGGGTTTCCAAACCCCCAGAAGATGCATGCAGAAGATCAAATACGCATGTCAAAGATCCTGTTATCCATGTCAGTGTTCAGTGGGTTATGGAAACAAGAGCACATCCTGCATGCACATCCCCTAAAACAGAGTATGGCTGCCTATAAGGCAGGGAAAAGACTGTCATTCATGTAAAATCCCAATCACACATATGAGCGAAAGTGGGAGACACAGCTCATCAATGCATACAAAGAAGAAGAAAACCTGTACGAACACTGCTATCAACTCCACAAGCTCAGCAGAGAGAACAAGAAATGTGGAAGCAAAGCAGCAACAACAAGAGAAATGTGGAAGCAAAGCAGCAACAACAAGAGAAATGTGGAAGCAAAGCAACAACAAGAGAAATGTGGAAGCAATGTGGAAGCAAAGCAACAACAAGAGAAATGTGGAAGCAAAGCAGCAACAACAAGAGAAATGTGGAAGCAAAGCAACAACAAGAGAAATGTGGAAGCAAAGCAGCAACAACAAGAGAAATGTGGAAGCAAAGCAACAACAAGAGAAATGTGGAAGCAAAGCAGCAACAACAAGAGAAATGTGGAAGCAATGTGGAAGCAAAGCAACAACAAGAGAAATGTGGAAGCAAAGCAACAACAACAAGAGAAATGTGGAAGTAATGTGGAAGCAAAGCAACAACAACAAGAGAAATGTGGAAGCAAAGCAGCAACAACAAGAGAAATGTGGAAGCAAAGCAACAACAACAAGAGAAATGTGGAAGCAAAGCAACAACAAGAGAAATGTGGAAGCAATGTGGAAGCAAAGCAACAACAAGAGAAATGTGGAAGCAAAGCAACAACAACAAGAGAAATGTGGAAGTAATGTGGAAGCAAAGCAACAACAACAAGAGAAATGTGGAAGCAAAGCAGCAACACCAAGAGAAATGTGGAAGCAAAGCAACAACAACAAGAGAAATGTGGAAGCAAAGCAACAACAATAGAAATGTGGAAGCAAAGCAACAACAAGAGAAATGTGGAAGCAAAGCAACAACAAGAGAAATGTGGACAAGAAGAAGAACAAGAGAGGCAAGGCCTTCAAGACTCACTTGTAGCAAATTAAGTCCCCTAGCATTAATTACAGAGTAATTTCCATTTTTTACTATCTGCACCAAAATGTTTGCAAAATAAATAAAACTTCCATGCTTAGCAAAAGAAGTTCCTGTTTGAACAAAAAATGATATTAGTGATGTTGTTGTGTTAGAATATCAGATGAAAGTGCCAAGTTTAGAGAATACAAAAAATATAAATATAACAGTAAATGCAGTTTGCATATAATTAATTAGGCTTCATTTTTTTATTTTTTTGTGCCCATCCCAGAGGTGCAATATTGTTTTAAACAAGATGACTGGAAAGAACTGAATTTTTCCTATTTTTATGCCTAATTTGGTGACAACTGACAAAATATTTGCAGAGAAAATGTCAATGTTAAAGTTTACCATGGACACACAGACACACACACACACACACACAACCGAACACCAGATTAAAACATAGACTCACTTTGTTTACACAAGTGAGTCAAAAATGTGGAAGCAAAGCAACAACAAGAGAAATGTGGACGCAAAGCAACAACAACAAGAGCAATGTGGAGCAAAGCAACAACAAGAGAAATGTGGAAGCAAAACAACAAGAGAAATGTGGAAGCAAAGCAACAACAACAAGAGAAATGTGGAAGCAAAACAACACCAAGAGAAATGTGGAAGCAAAACAACAACAAGAGAAATGTGGAAGCAAAATAACAAGAGAAATGTGGAAGCAAAACAACAACAAGAGAAATGTGGAAGCAAAACAACAAGAGAAATGTGGAAGCAAAACAACAAGAGAAATGTGGAAGCAAAACAACACCAAGAGAAATGTAGGAGCAAAGCAACAACAACAAGCAGAAGAAAAACAACAACAGAGGGTTGGTACTAACTCCCAATGCCGACGATCTTGAAGGATTTGATCTTCAACACCTTCCGTGGAGGCAGATGATCGTTGAACTCGGTCTTCATCTTCTCAAAATACTCCACGTAGCGGCTCTGGAACAAAATGAAACTTGTTCTGAAATAACTGCCAGAAAAAGATAAATAAAAAAAATAAAATAAAATAAAATAAAAATGAATAAATAAATTAAAAAAAGCTTGCCCCTTCTTACTCTGCTTCTTAATCTGTTGTTTTCTAGTCCCTTCATTCATCAAATCAAGTCATGTTGCTTCTGGCCCAGCCCACAACACTGGGGCCATTTCAGGGCTGAACATTCAACACTTCTTCAGACCAAATGAAGTGAAGCAGACTGTGCATAAACCGAGTGGCTAAAACATTGAACTTTCTAAGGGTCACAGGTTCGAATCTCGGCAACGGCACATCTTCAAGCACTTCACCACAGGAGATCCGAAGGAAATATCTTCCAGAAAACATTTGAAAAGAAGAAGAAAAAAATGACAGAAATTACTTTTCTCTTCGAAATACTCTCAAATAGCTATGAAGGCTTTCAGAGATATAAATCTTGCCCTAGCAGTCATTAAAAACAACAAAAAATCCTTGAATTTCCATGCTTATTGAAATACAGCCACAAAATGCAGATAACCAGACATCAGTGATGATCAAACCACTCGTCAACATTCAACAAGTCATTTCAGTAATTTCAGGAGGTGCCTTGGCAGAAATCAGCTGGGCATTGGATTTCTAATCCAGTGTTCACCAATGACCAGGGTTCGAGGCCCTGTTTTGGCCTGGCATTTTGCCCTTGGGAAAAGACACTTTACTCTGATTTTCCTCACTCCACTCAGGTGTGAATGTGAATGGTACAGTTCTGGCAGAAGAGGAGGGTTTTTGAGGGGCATGCTCTCCTATGCCGAGCCTCAGACACAGTGGATATATGTTAATCACCACCCTGATGGCTGTGAGACCAGTAGCTTTTTTCTAAAGTCTGTTTACACTCATGAAGAAAAATAAACAAAGTATAGAAGTTGTCAAAAGCCTGAGGAGACAGAGATACACCTCTCACCTGACTAGGCGTCTCCACGCCCTGGAAGGTCTGACCTTTGCTCAGATCTGTTCGACGATCTCCAAAATACTCCAGGCTATTCTGGATATACACAGACATGCACTTGTCAACTAGACAACACACAACATTATTCTTAATCTAATATACTCCAAGCTTGTCTTGACAGACATACATGCCCATATCAACTGGTCATTATACACTGTTGTTTGATCCAAAACAATTAAAGCTTGTCTAGACATAAACATTCATGTAGTGATGTACACATCAGCTAGACATTACGGATTATTATTTCATCCAAAACACTTCAGGCTTGTCTACACAAACACATACATGAACAAATTAACTGGATATTTATACAGTATTATTCAATTAAAGATACACACATGCATCAACATAATATTGCACATCATTCAATCCCAAAAATTCCAAGTTGGTCTGGACATGCACACACAACTCAACATTTCTCATAATAATTATATAAATAAAAAAAAATAAAAAAACAACCAACAACTGATCCAGACATACATCAACTAGTTGTTACACATTATCATTGTGATTAATGACATTCATTTTTCAAGTCTACACTACTAAACGGCAATACATATGTCGACAGAAAATGGGGAGAAATGGCAGTCTTGGCAAAAACTGCAGTTTACCTTTACCAACCTTTACCTGTGCTGGTTACCTTTCCTGTGCAGTTTACCTTGTGTAGTTTACCTTTACCTGTGCAGTTTACCTGTTCACCTCATCCTGTGCAGTTACCTTTCCCTGAGCAATTAACGCAGTCTAGTTTACCCTGTGCAGTTTACCTTTCTCTATATAGTTTACTTTCCCCTGTGCAGTTTACCTTTCTCTATATAGTTTACTTTCCCCTGTGCAGTTTACCTTTCTCTATATAGTTTACTTTACCCTGTGCAGTTTACCTTTCTCTCTATAGTTTACTCACCCTGTGCAGTTTACCTTTCCCTGTATAGTTTACTTTCCCCTGTGCAGTTTACCTTTCTCTATATAGTTTACTTTACCCTGTGCAGTTTACCTTTCTCTCTATAGTTTACTTTACCCTGTGCAGTTTACCTTTCCCTGTGCAGTTTACCTTTCCCTATATAGTTTACTTTCCCCTGTGCAGTTTACCTTTCCCTATATAGTTTTCTTTCCCCTGTGCAGTTTACCTTTCCCTGTATAGTTTACTTTCCCCTGTGCAGTTTACCTTTCCCTATATAGTTTACTTTCCCCTGTGCAGTTTACCTTTCCCTGTACAGTTTAGCCTGTGCAGTTTACCCTTCCCTGTGTGTTGTTGCAAACCAAACAGTTACCTTAGCCCCCTCAAACAGCCCACTCTCCAGCAGCCACACACAGATCATGGTGCCAGTCCTCCCCTTGCCACCTTTGCAGTGGATGGCAATCACGTTTCTCATGTCCTCCTGCATCCATCCCCGGACATCCTCGCAGAACCACAAAATGTCCCTGGGGCATGCAGAGAAGTTTCAAGTTTCAAGTTTTCAAGTTTTAATTATCCTTTCACTCCTATTGGAGTATGGAGGATTACTGCAAAATCAACTTTTCATGCCCAGAACAAACATTTCCAAATACACAACAATGTCACATAAAAGTTGAGAAAACACAAATGTCTTAACTCCAAAAATATAACTAGGCAACATCTGCAAATATAATCATCTTACTTACAGCTAAAATGACTTTTTTGCCTCCTTTGAGCATATTACAAAAATTAAAAACCGATTTTGGAGACGAATATTTTTTAGGAACATATCTATTTCATAACTAATCATAATTGGGACATTCCATTATAAAATGAAACTCATCACCAATCACAGACATGTTACAAACCTTACAAAACTGTAACTCTTTGTGTCTCCCTGTTTCTAATTCCAGCTTATGATTACTACTTCGAAATCTGAAGAAGCTGATAACGTAATTATCAGGCATTTGACTTACATATTTTTCTCTACCAAATCCACATTTGAAATTTTGATAAAACAAACATTTACTACTCGCCTCTAGAGCATGTCTCCATAGATTTTGAAAACTCTTTCTCAAAACAATGTTGACATTCTTGCAGAAAGATTCCCTCTCCAAGAAGAATTGAGCATCCCAAACACAGTCATACCCTGCTTCTATTAAAATTTGTCTGATACAACTCATCCATTTTGAAGAATAAATACCATTTCGATATAAGTCAAGTAATATCAAATATATTTTCCCAGAATATTTTTCTGAGTTTGATATCACTAAGCCGGTCCAAAATCGAACTAATCTCATTTTCACTAACACACTAATTGGATAAATACCAGTTTCTCCATAAACAATTTGAGTCATAGTATTTCTGTTCAGTTTGAACAAGCATTTCAAAAATTTCAATTCTAATTTTTCATAACCCCATATTTCTGCACCATACAACAAAATAGGCACAATCATAGACTGGTACATGTCCAGAATGATATGTAAAGGTAAATCTTGATTTCTGGCTGACTGAAGTAACGAAAACAAAGCTTTTTGGCCCTGTTCATAAATAATTTTTTAGCTTTGTAAAAAGTTCTGTTTCTACTAAATTTGATGCCAAAATATTTAAAAGAACTGACAACATCCAAACATGCATCACCAAACTTAAAAACAGGCTTTAGCTTGTTTGTAGAATTAAATATCATCACTTTAGTTTTCTTTACACTGACCACTAGTTTCCATTTTAAACAATATTTGTGAAAAACATTGAGGGACTGTTGTAATCCTCCTTTCATCTCTGAAAGTAAAATTGTGCCATCTGCATATAAGAGTACAAATAATTGCATGTAATTATCTAACTCTGAAATGTTAACATTCAATAAAAGATCAACAGATGGACTCTTATGCTCAGTCAAATACAACTCTAAATCATTGAGATACAGAGAAAAAAGCAAAGGTGAGAGATTTTCTCCTTGTCATACACCCTTACAAATGCTAAAGAAATCAGATTTTTCACCATTTAAAAACACACATGACTTAATTTTATCATACATGTTCAGCATGACACGCAAAATTTTACCATTCACGCCTTCATGAACAAGTTTTTGACATAACCCACTTCTCCAAACTGAATCAAAGGCTTTTTAAAAATCAACATTAGCACTGTAAAGTTTCTTCTTTTTCATGGAGAAAATATCAGTTAGTGACTTCAAAACAAACATTTGATCTAATGTAGAATGGGACTGTCTAAATCCTGCTTGGGCCCCTGAAAGTATAATGTTTACATTGATATAATCTGTCAGTCTAGCATTTAACACTGCAGTGAATAGTTTTCCAACACAGCAGAGCAAAGTTATTCCCCTATAATTATCACAGTCAAGTGTATCACCTTTGCCTTTATACAATGGCAATATCAAGCCAGATACCCATTCTTCTGGTACAACACCTTCGTCCAGTATTCTTGTTAAATAATTTACAGTATGTTTCTGTCAGCAAAGGAATGTTGTTAATGATATATTCATTACAGATCATGGCTTCACCGGCACTTTTGCCTTTCTTCAGTCTTTTGATGGCTGAAGTAATTTCATCTTCAGTAATACATGCATTTAAAATATCATCATTATCCTCTAAACTGATAATGTGCATTGCCGTTGTACTGTCAATATGTTCATTATCATTAACATTAAGGTTGCTGAAATGGTGAAACATGTCTTCAAAATTTTTGGGACATGATGTTTTCTTTTTAATTCTATTCCATAGTTCTCTTGAACTGCTTTTGCGTAAACTTCGTAGTTCTCTGTGCCATTTTTTTCTCCACGTCTTTTCTGCTTTCTTTAAAACGGACTTGTAACTTTTGCTGACTCTTTCGAGCGTGTCTCTATTTTTACTAGAATTTCTTTTTTTTTTTTTTTTAACTCTGTGTTTAGCTTTAAAATATTCTGATCTGCTTCGTTTGCATGTGGAATCAAACCAACTGCGACTATCTCTGTGTTTTGTCTTAGAAGTACGAATTTGACATGTCCCGAGAGTATCTTTTGCCGTCTGAATCAGACTGTTTGCGAGCTTATCATTAATGACGTCAATATCATCAGTATCGATTGTATCATTAAAGTGTGTAAGCTCAGCGTTAGACAAATTTTCTTGAAAAGAAGCAGCCTTTTCGTGTTCCCATTTTCGTATTATTTCATTCTGACCTGTTAAATTTGATGTGGCACATTTTTTATGACACGGTATGACTGCCGTATCAGTATGATTTATATGGTTCAATATGTGACACTCAGTAGCCAGAGACAAGATCAACAGGCTGTGTACATCAGATAATAAAGCATCAAAAGGGGAAATAGTAAAACCTGTTATTTTTGTGAACAAAAAGGGGGATCCAATCAGGTAGTCAACCATAGTACAGCCATTACTAGTAAACATTCCGATTCCGTCATCTCTCCCTGCTCTTCCATTAAGAATATACAATGAAGACGATTTACACAAGTCAATTGATCTATGCCCATAGTTGTTTGGTCAACGATTATCTTGATTATGTCTACACTTAACTGAATATAACTGCTCATCTAAAACATTGATCAAATCATGGAATGGACCTTTACTGTCACTCTGATGTTGATCAATAAAATCTTTCAAATTTTTGGGAAAAGCATTAAAGTCACCTGCTAACAGAATATAACAATCATATTTACTTTGTATATCAAACAGCAATGTTTCAACATCATCAAACATATCAACACTACTATACACTGATCCTTCAGGAGTGATGTAAACCACTCCAACACACACATTTTTATCGTATCCCATTAAAGATAATTTTATCATGAACCATGCTGAGTTGCTGTCTTTGGTAGATTGGTTATATAATTACAATACTTCTTTTTGTATGCAAAAGCAAAAGCAGAAATGTCACTCTCTCTGGCAGTTCACGGAATGAAAGCGAGCTGGTAACTTCACATCACATTTTTTTTTATTCTTTATATTTGACATTTGTTGCATATAGTCCAGCTGACCGCACTGGGCCATATCAGGACTGCCCAACTGAATAAAAACATGTTCAATCAAGTTAAACAAAAAAAAAAAAAAAGAAAAAAAGTGTCACATCTGAAAAACAATGCAGTTCATGGAATATTATCTTAAACATTAGTAAGGCAACTAAGACTAAGCTGAACTGAGGATGTCAGTCCTTCCTCTAAATTTATCATCCCCAAATTTTAAAAAAATCATAAAGAGATATAAATACTTAAAGTGATATCAAAAATCTATTTTAAAAAGGTCACATATGTAAATAACACTGCAGAATAGGCAGCTAGTGGCCACCCAAGTGTTTACAATATCACTACCCTCACAACAAAACAGCACAGATAGTACATCAAAGACTGAAGGAAAAGATTAAAAAGTGTCAAGGGAAGAAATACAGGAGAAATGGACTGGGAAGACAGATAAAGCAGACAATAGTGGAGGAAGAAAAAAAATGCAGAAACAAAGAGAGTGACAGAAACAAGGACATTTCTGGCACAGAATTTCCAGAAGGCAGGGATGATATCTGTACTGAAAGCCCTCCAGCATCCCAAGGAGCCAACCTGAATATATTGCATAATCAACGCACAGAATTAAAAGCGAGATAACACCCAAACATGGAGAAGGGCTGGCAGTTTAAACAGTCAACCGGTTTACCTTAACCTATGAACATCATGAATGCAAATCTGGCATAAGTATAGTTTTCAGTCAAAGACAAAGCTCAAAGCACTTTACAAACACAGAATCATTTGTACAACAGGCTGCCTACCTGGGCAAAGCCGACTAACAGCTGCCATTAGGCACTTATCATTCGTTTCCTATGTCATTCAATCAGGTTTCAGTCACACACACACACATATACACATACAGATATGTAACATTTTACGTGTATGACCATTTTGTTTCTTTACCCCACCACATAGTTTTCAGGGGTGTGCATGCTGGGTATGTTCTTGTTTCCATAACCCACCGAACGCTGACATGAGTTACAGGATCTTTAACAAGCGTATTTGATCTTCTGTGTGCGTATACACATGAAGAGGGTTCAGGCACTAGCAGGTCTGCACATGTTGACCTGGGAGATGGGAATGATTCAAACCCAGGACCCTCAGACTCAAAGCCCAATGTTTTAACCACTTGGCTATTGTGCCCATCCAATTTAACCTGTTCCTTTACAGATCACAGTTAATACCTCTGTAAAAATTCCTCTGCTTATTCACTATGGTTTGACGCACACAGAACACCTGTCATACATGGCTTCAAAAATAACTTTTAATAAGCACATCAGTGCACTCAAAACCTTTCCTTTCTGTGGGAAGGAAGTCAATCTATACAGTGAAATGAGTGAAGAGTAGTGGCGAGGTTAGTTTCCTTTCATTTGTGAAGCTGCTGTCAACACACACACACACACACAAATGTGGAATACCACTTGTGCAAGTGCTCAAGCAAGCCACTTTTGCTTCTGCTGAGTACTGGTGCTTGTGCACTGGCAAAATGGGAGTGAGCTAAAAGGCTGAAGCAGTCTGCATTTCTCTTTCTCCATTATATGTGTAACCTACAATCTGCATGTTATTCCTCAACCGCTTGACTGCTGAACCAAGGTGACATGAGATCAGTGTGGCATGACTCAAGTGCAAGTACTACTTTTGTCAAAAGCATGCTGTCATTGATTTTGCATATCAAGATGAATGCAATCCAAAACAGAAAAAAAATATGAATAAAGTAAGGTAAAGTGACATCCTGACCTGTAAGCTCGGTCTTATTGAAATGAGACAGCCTTTCACTGTCAAGTACGCTTGTAAATGAAGGGCTGTGAAGGGTGAATACTATATTACTCATAACTATTACAGGAGGCTCCATGGCAGAATTTATAAGGCATGGGACTTCTGATTCAGCGATCACCAGCAATCTGGGTTCAAGGTCCCATTTCGGCATGGCACTGTGTCCTTGGGAAACGCGCTTTACTTGAATTTTCCTCACTCCACACTGGTGTGAATGGGTACCTCACTTTGGTTGGGCGAGGTTAAAATGGCGGAAGAAGATTGGACTCCACCTCCCCTTGCCAAGCCCTAGACACACTGCTTATGAATTCATGGCCTATGGGACCTCAAATATTTTTATTCTATTTAACCACAACAGACATCAGTGCTATACTCACTTGAGTCTGGGAACATTGTGATCATCAATTAAGATCCTCCTAACATTGTTATGAAACAAAGTTTCATTGTATTTTCGTTCACCTGCAAACAAAAATTGGAGTACAATAATCACAATGAAAAGTTATCAACAATAATGTATGTGCCATATCTGAAATAAGCTGCAGATAAACAATATATCCTTACAGCACATACACACATGCACACACATACGCATACATTCACATGTGCTTACACATACACACACTACACATGCGTACACACACACATACACATGCGTACACACACACATACACATGCGTACACACACACACACACACACACAAGCACACATACACACACAGGTGAAGGGGCCCCTAACCAAAACAATGTAAAACAAAGGGGGTGGCTGGAAGGGGGGGGTGGGGGTGGGGGAACCAATCGGGAAATCTGTATAATCCAGAAACACTCCACCCCTGCATGCATGCATACAGAAACTGACTGATATTCTGATACTGACATAATGGAATAACCAAAGTATTAACTCCTTTACCACCACTGGTAACCTTAGTCTACTAGACAGTGTACTGCCATAGGCAACTTTAGCTGACATCGAGGGGTCATGTTAACAGGATCAATTTTACACACTGTATTACAGCTTGATAGCTGCAGCCAGTTTCCTGCCAGTTGAACAATGACTAACCTTGGCCCCCTGACCCAGATTGAAGCGAACAAGTCCTTTGTGTTGTTTTAACATGATCTGAAGCCTGTGACTGAGAGCATCCTACCTAAAATTTGATTTTGAGCTGAGATGTTTATTTTACAATGGGGATGCTGATCTTAGTGATGATGTGGTTGATTTTTTTTGTTCAGATGCCTGTGGTTAATGCTCCCATGCCATGTTTGTTTAAAATTTGGTTGAATGTTTTACAGATCAGTATCAATTCATATTGATTGACTCACTTGTGTAAACAAAGTGAGTCTATGTTTTAACCCGGTGTTCGGATGTCTGTGTGTGTGTGTGTGTGTGTATGTGGTAAACTTTAACATTGACATTTTCTCTGCAAATACTTTGTCAGTTGACACCAAATTAGGCATAAAAACAGGAAAAATTCAGTTCTTTTTAGTCATCTTGTTTAAAACAATATTGTACCTCTGGGATGGGCACAAAAAAATAAAAAATGAAGCCTAATTATATGAAAACTGCATTTATTATTATATTTATATTTTTTGTATTCTCTAAACTTGGCACTTTGATCTGATATTCGACCCAACAACAAGAGCAGTCATAATTATCATTTTTTGTTCAAACAGGAACTTCTTTTGCTAAGCATGGAAGTTTTATTTATTTTGCAAACGTTTTGGTGCATATATAAAAAGAGGGAAATTACTCTAATTAATGCTAAGGGACTTAATTTGCTTTAAACTGATCTTTCTCATCTTAAACATTACATTTTGAAACAAGAGAGGCAAGGCCTTCAAGACTCACTTGTGATGCACTTTTTTAAAAAACTCCAAGCTTTTTATGTATTGAGTATAATTTCAAAATGTAATGTTTAAGATGAGAAAGATCAGTTTAAAGCAAACTAAGTCCCCTAGCATTAATTACAGAGTAATTTCCCTTATTTTACTGTCTGCACCAAAACGTTTGCAATAAACAAAACTTCCATGCTTAGCAAAAGAAGTTCCTGTTTGAACAAAAAATGATAATAATGACAGATCTTTTGTTGGGTCGAATGTCAGATCAAAGTGCCAAGTTTAGAGAATACAAAAATTATAAATATAACAGTAAATGCATTATACTCAATACATAAAAAGCTTGGATTTTTTTTAAAAGTGTATCACAAGTAAGTCTTGAAGGCCTTGCCTCTCTTGTTTTATCATTATATTAATCTGATCATGTGTATATACAAATAAGTGTGCATGGGTGCTTGCATATAGGCGGGTGTGTGCATGCACACGTGTATGTATGTGTTTTAAATGATGGAAATTTATTAGATTTGTTTTGCTATAACTTGACTTGAGTGTTATTTTGTTGACTCATTTGTGTGAACAAAGTGAGTCTATGTTTTAACCTGGTGTTTGGTTGTGTGTGTGTGTGTCTCCATGGTAAACTTTAACATTGACATTTTCTCTGCAAATACTTTGTCAGCTGACAACAAATTAGGCAATAAAATAGGAAAAATTCAGTTCTTTCCAGTCATCTTGTTTAAAACAATATTGTACCTCTGGGATGGGCACAAAAAAAAAAAAAAAAGAAGCCTAATTATATGCAAACTGCATTTACTGTTATATTTATATTTTTTGTATTCTCTAAACTTGGCACTTTGACCTGATATTGTGACCCAACAACAAGAGCAGTCATTATTATCATGTTTTGTTCAAACAGGAACTTCTTTTGCTAAGCATGGAAGTTGTATTTATTTTGCAAACGTTTTGGTGCAGACAGTAAAAAAGGGAAATTACTCTGTAATTAATGCTAGGGGACTTAATTTGCTTTAAACTGATCTTTCTCATCTTAAACATTACATTTTGAAATTATACTCAATACATAAAAAGCTTGGATTTTTTTTTAAAGTGTATCACAAGTGAGTCTTGAAGGCCTTGCCTCTCTTGTTATGTATATGTTGTATGTCAAATTTTACCATTTTGCTTGTACTTTGTATGCATCACAGACTTCACCACACTTAATTTCTCTACAAGATAATAAAGGTATCCTGATTCTGATATATTTGCGCTGGGGAGTGTTTTTCACACAGAAACCTGGCAGTGAAAGAGTGAAGCAAATATTGTAAAGAAAGCAGAAGAATGGAGTGATGGCCTAGAGGTAACACGTCCGCCTAGGGAGCGAGAGAATCTGAGTGCACTGGTTCGAATCATGGCACAGTCGCCAATATTTTCTCCCCCTCCACAAGACCTTAAGTGGTGGTCTGGATGCTAGTCATTCAGATGAGACAATAAACCGAGGTCCTGTGGGCAGCATGTACTAAGAGCACGTAAAAGAACCCACAGCAACAAAAGGGCTGTCCCTTGCAAATTCTGTAGAAAAGTCCCCATTAATAGGAAAACAAAAATAAAACCTGCAGGCAGGAAAAAAAAAATTTAAATGGGTGGCGCTCTCAGTGTAGCGACCCACTCTCCCTCAGGAGAGCATTTCAAATTTCACACAGAGAAATCTGTTGTGACTAAAAGAGTAATACAATACAATACAATAAAATATCACACAAATTATGCGGACCTTAAAATTGCTGTGTTAGTTTTGTGCTGTCGAAATCTGAATTCCAACGTAAGATTCAAATACTTAAAATTCACACACAAGACATAAATTTTCCATAAACACTGTGACACAACAAATCAGTCAACTGCACCACCACTGATATTGTACAAGTGCAAGCATTGCTATCAGTTGTCCAGATATCCACTGCATTCTATGTATATAAAATCTATTTCTGTTTCATACACAATTCAGTCATCCATCAGCTGGTTGTGAAGCACTTAAATATGTCAGTGCCATCATACTTACTACACAAGTTGTATATCCTGTAATGGCCTGCATGTTTTGTGTTGAAGAATCGGGCAACTTCCTGAAAAACAAGAAGATAAATTATCTCTCTCTCTAACAGAAACATGGTGAACAGGGGTGGTGGAATGTTTGTGTGTGTGTGTGTGTGTGTGTGTGTGTGTGTGTGTGTGTGTGTGTGTGCGTGCATGCGTGCGTGCGTGCGTGCGTGCGTGCGTGTGTGTGTCCATTCAGACAGACACACAGACAACTGAAATGAAATGAAATTATGGTGCTTAGAGCCTCGCCGACCACTAAGGCCATCTCAAGGCTATCGCCACGTTAATACCTACTACAAGGGTAAAAAAACCCAAAAAAAACAAACAATAAAAACCAGTCACCACTTTAAGCTTCCCACTCAAAGTTTTAAAAAACCTTCCATAGTTTAAAACCTTCAAATCTGATTAAAAATGTTCACTTCTTTCAAGAAGTCCATCAGCGCCCACGGAGGGACATCACGAAACAAGGTCTTCAAAGAAACCACTGTGTAATGTCTGTGTCTAACGTCATGCAGATCCCAACAGTCAAGGCGCATGTGTTTCACGGTGAGATGCGCATCAGAGGAAAAACATTGAGGGGCCTCTTCCCCCTTCAACAAGTAAGAATGAGTAAAAAAAAGTGTGCCCCGCATGCAGTCTGCACAGCACAGACTCCTCCTTTCTGTTCTTCACCACCGATGGGAGGGTCTCTTTTAGGTCTGGATGGATCTGGAACAACTTGTTGTCCGTCTGGGTGTTCCACTCCTCTTGCCAAAGATCCTTAACATAAGTGTTCACCATCTGCTTCATGTCTGCGTATGGTACAAAGGATCTCGATGAAATGAAATGAAATGAAATTATGGTGCTTAGAGCCTCGCCGACCACTAAGGCAAATTCCTTAGTTTAAAACCTTCAAATCTGGTTAAAAAGGTTCACTTCTTTTAAGAAGTCCATCAGCGCCCACGGAGGGACATCACGAAACAAAGTCTTCAAAGAAACCGCCGTGTAATGTCTGCGTCTAACGTCATGCAGATCCCAACAATCAAGGAGCACGTGTTTCACGGTGAGAGGCTCGTCACAGGGAATGCATCGAGGGGCCTCTTCCCCCTTCAATAAATAAGAATGAGTAAAAAAAGTGTGCCCCGCACGCAGTCTGCACAGCACAGACTCCTCCTTTCTGTTCTTCACCCCCGAAGGTGTTCACCTTCCGCTTCATGTCTGTATATGGCACAAAGGATCTGGACAGTTCTTTCTTTACAGCGTTCCTGGCCAGCAGGTCTGCCCTTTCATTACCACGAATGCCAACATGTCCAGGAACCCAGGCCAACACAACCTCGTATCCTTTCTTCGTTGCAAGAATAAAAGTTTCATAAAATTCCAGCAGTTTGGGATGAGTGATATTCCTGCAGGCTATCGCCTCCAGGGCTGACAAGGAGTCAGAAAAGATCATGAATCTCTTTTGTTTCGAAGAGAGAACCATTTTTACCGCCAGAACCAGTGCGGTCAGTTCCGCAGTGTACACCGAGCTGTCAGACAGGATGTGTTCCGTTGAGGGCCGGTCAGGAAAGGCGGGACAGAACGCAGATGCGGCGACTCCGTCCTCTGACTTGGAACCGTCAGTGAAGATGCTTTGAAAAGTGGGGAATTTGTGGCACAGTTCCGAAAAGTAAGTTCTGTAGGCCAGAGAACTGGTGGTGTCCTTACGGTATGAGGCCAGATCGAATCGGACCTCAGGTGTTGTAAAGGTCCACGGAGGGCTGTCAGGGAACTTAGATAAATCCGAGATGCCACCGACATCCAGATCGGCCTTTTCTAAGTGCGGCTGAATGCGGAGTCCGAGAGGAGGTATGCAGTTTGGGTTGTCTGTAAATTTCTTATCGAAAGGGTTGTTGAATACAGCGTCGTAAGCAGGGTTTGTAGGTTCAGAGAACAATTTCAAATAATAATTCAGGGTCAGCTTCAGTCTGCGTACAGGCTGTGCACAGGGGTGGTGCGGAAAGCACCTAAGCTGAGTCGGAGCCCTTGGTGGTGTACAGGGTCCAACAGTTTCAGGTAGGACGGTCTGGCCGAGCCGTATACTACACTTCCATAATCCAGTTTGGACCGGACCAGGGCTCTGTAGAGGTGCAAGAGAGTTCTCTTATCAGCACCCCAGTTCGTGTGTGCCACAACTCGGATGATGTTCAAGGCTTTTAGGCAAGATATTTTCAGTTGTTTAATATGGCTGAGGAAGTTCAGCTTCTGATCAAAGACGACCCCTAAAAATCTGGCTTCCTTGATCGCCGGGATGGTGGATTTTCCCAGACGGATTTCAGGGTCCGGATAGAACTGGCGGAAAGTTATGAAAATGAATACATTCAGTTTTGGAGGACGAAAAGGTGAAGCCTTTCTCCTCTGCTCAACACTGGATTTTGTTGACGCAGAGCTGAAGCCGTCGCTGGATGCTGGCATACGTGCTGCCAGTTGCATACAAGGCGAAATCGTCCACGAACAGCGAGCTGTCCGATCCCTTCTGAACGGATTGAACGATGTCATTAATTTTGATGCTGAAGAGAGCCGGCGACAGAATGCTCCCTTGGGGAACACCTAGCTCCTGCTCGTGAATGTCGGACAGGGTGGTGCCGACCCTCACCTGGAATTGTCTGTCTTTGCAAAAAATTGTGGATGAACTGGGGCAGGTGTCCTCGGAAGCCGAGCTTGTGCAGGTCTGAGAGGATTCCAAATTTCCAGGTGGTATCGTAAGCTTTCTCCAAGTAAAAAAATACGGTCACCACATGCTGTTTGTTTACAAAGGTATTTCTTACAGTGGTTTCCAGATGAACCAGATGGTCAACGGTAGAGCGATGCTTGCGGAAACCACACTGTTCTTTTGCCAGAAGGCCGTCGGTCTCTAGTTTCCACATCAGTCTACCGTTGACCATCTTCTCCATCAGTTTGCAGATGCAACTGGTGAGTGCTATTGGGAGGTAGTTGGAGGGGTTCGAGGGGTCTTTTCCTGGTTTTGGCACCGGGATTATGAGGGCTTTCCGCCAGGAGGGTGGAAAAAAGCCTGTGATCCAGATGTGGTTGTAAACTTTGAGCAGGGTGTCCAGACAGGTTTCGGGAAGATGTTTTAAGAGTTTATAATGGACCTCGTCCATTCCTGGAGAGGAATCCGTGCAGGTCTGAAGGGCAGATTTTATTTCATTCATAGTGAAAGGAAGGTTGTAGCTCTCTGTGTTGCCGGAAGAGAAGTTGCAGGGTGTTTTTTCTTTCAGGTTTTTGGCTTTGAGAAACAGAGCAGATTTGTTGGCAGATCTAGAGTTCAGTTGTGGAGGCTAGCAAATTAGCAACTGCTTTCTTCTCTGTGATCAGAGCGTCTGAGAGTTTAAGACGGTGAAAAGTTGGGCAGACGTTTTTGCCCTTAATTTTTTTTAAAACCCTCCACACTTTCTTCTTGGTTGTGTTGGAGGTTAAGGAAGAGCAAAAATCTCTCCATGATTTTCTCTGGCTCTTTTTAAAAACATACCTGGCTTTCGCCCTCAGCTGTTGATGGGTTCGAACGCTATCGGCTCCAGGAGAAGTGTCAGGAACAGAACGCCAACCTTTACTCCACCTATGTCATCTGACCAAGGCCTTTGATACTATTAGCAGAAATGGCCTTTGGAGAATCATGTCCCAGAATGTTCATCACCATCATATGGCAACTGCACAATGGAATGCTGGCCTGAGTCCAAGACAACGGAGAGACTTCAGAACCATTCCCTGTCTCCAACGGAGTCAAGCAAGGGTGTGTTCTTTCCCCCCACCCTGTTTAGTCTCATGTTTTCAGCCATGCTGACATATGCCTTCAGAGACGCTGACGTAGGCATTGGCATCAGGTACCACACAGATGGCTCAATCCTCAACCTCAGGAGGCTTCAAGCAAAAACCAAGGTGAGGACAGACACCATCAACGGCTTCCTGTTTGCTGATGACTGCGCTCTCAATGCTGCCTCCGAAGCTGACATGCAACACAGTGTCGACAAGTTCTCTGCTGCCTATGACAACTTTGGCCTCACAATCAGCACAAAGAAGACTGAGGTGATGCACCAACCAGCTCCAGGAAAGCCTTACGTTGAATCAAACATCTTCATCAACGGGCAACGACTGAACGCGGTGGACAAGTTCACATACCTGGGCTGTACACTCTCTCGCACAGTTGTCATCGACGACGAGGTGAATGCCAGACTTGCCAAAGCCAGCGCTGCCTTCGGCAGACTCCATAAGAACGTTTAGAACAGGAGAGGCATCACCCTGGAGATGAAGCTCAAAGTATACAAGGCCATAGTTCTCACCACACTGCTCTATGGATGTGAATCATGGACGGTCTACAAACGCCACACCAAAAAGCTGAACCACTTCCACACACCACCAGCCTCAGAAAACATCTCGGCATAAAGTGGCAAGAGAAAATCCCTGACACAGAGGTGCTCACTCGTGCAAACATGCCCAGCATCTGCACCATCTTGATGCAGGCCCAGCTGCGCTGGGCAGGCCATGTAGTTCGCATGCCAGACCACCGGCTCCCCAAGAAACTGCTGTATGGCGAACTCCAACATGGCAGGCACTCCCATGGAGGCCAAAAGAAGTGCTTCAAAGACACTCTGAAAGCTTCTCTGAAGGCCTTCAACATCAGCCATGACACATGGGTGCTGAATGCAATGGACAGACCAAAGTGGCGTTCAGCTGTCCACAACGGCACCAAATCCTGTGAGGCCAACAGAATTGCTGCAGCAGAGCAACGCAGACAGGCCAGGAAAAGCAGTGCCAGCAAGTCCCTGATGGCCGCCACCATCCCCTGTCCACACTGCGTCAGAACCTTCCAGGTGCGGATTGGCCTGACCAGTCATCTGTGCACCCACAGAACCCAACCCACCCACCCCCAGGATGACTAGATGGTCTTCGTCGATCCCGACGGATGAACCACTCTGTATGTGTGTGTGTGTGTGTGTGTGTGTGTGTGTGTGTGTGTGTGTGTCCATTCAGACAGACACACAGACAACTGAATCACGGTTACTACACAGACTGGTTTACACATATGAGCCAAAACATAGCAGTGTGCATGTGTGTAATATAGATGTATGCAGCCGTATTTCATGTGCCTCTATGTCATTTTATTTTGAAGTGTTCTTGGTATGTTGTGTCTACAGTTTTTTCCCATTTCTTTGTTGCTTTTGTGTAAAATTGAATAAAAAAAAAATTATATATAAAAAAGCAATGTGCCTGTATTACTAAGGCACTGGCTACATACTCTATCATTCCTTTCAAGCATTATTCTATATGTGAAACATAAGTGAAACACGCTGGCTCACACTACAAGTAAACACGCACACATGATCCAAGCAGAGGACTTACTACAGTAATAAATAGTCCACAATTTGCCTTTAACCCAATAACTGCTGAACTTTGATGAAATAACATCGGTGTGGCAAAAATGTTGGAAGTGTGATTGCTACTTTCCGAGTACTTTTAAGTGATATATTTGTTGAATACAAGTAATACAAACCCAAGAGTTACACGTTGAAATAAAGAATGATTACTGACATCCTGACCTGTAAGTTCTGCTCTATCCCAGTGAGACGACAGACTTCTCTCACGAGCATACTCAAGGGGTTAAGTAATGTGCAACAATTCAATTTCCACAAAACGTTGACTTACATCAACAGGGTTTCTGTACACAGCCATTAGACCCTTGGAGGGGAAGGACATGGCAATCATTCGCTCTGAAAGCACACAAAAACATACAATTACATTCAGATTTCTCCCTCATAAAAAAAAAAAGATTTTTTTTCTTTCATGAGCACCCTAGTATTGATTCCATATGCGATTTTGATAAATACTTATATAAGCAATCTGTTAAAAAGAAAAACAAATTATGCTTATCTTATATGTTTAATGTGCTGTTGTGTGCCATTATGCTCTATTGTACTTGTATTGTCCGTGACAGTCTGGGTTTGAATCCCACTCTTGCCCTTTCTCCGAAGTTTGACTGGAAAATAAAGAATGATTACTGACATCCTGACCTGTAAGTTCTGCTCTATCCCAGTGAGACGACAGACTTCTCTCACGAGCATACTCAAGGCGTTAAGTAATCTGCAACAATTCAATTTCCACAAAACGTTGACTTACATCAACAGGGTTTCTGTACATGGCTATCAGACCCTTGACTGGAAAATCAAACAGAGCATTAGTCAATCAGATGAGACGATAAACTGTGGTCCCATGTGAAGCACACACTTGGTGCAGTGAAAAAGAACCCATGACAATGGTAGTCTTGTCCTCTGTAAAAAAAAAAAAATCCACTCTGATAGATGCATACACTAAAAGCCTGACTAAGCGTGTTGGGTTAAGCTGCTGTTCAGGAATCTGCCTAGCAGATGTGGTGTGGCTTCTATGGATTTGTCTGAACACAGTGATGCCTCCTTGAGAAACTGAAACTGTACACATATTGTTTCATGGGAGGCATTCTATAGCTCACTATGTGGAGAGTTTGCCCCATCACGACAGTTCCATCTAAAACATTTAGTTCAGAATTCCGCACTTCATGATGTCGGATGATGAGAAATCAAAACGAGTGCAATCTCACTGTCTGACCAGTACTCTGAACTGTGCCCGCTGTGTCTGCAAGAGTCAGTCTGTAAGCATGCTTAGCGAGAGAATAGCACAGCTGCCACATCCCACGAACCACATAGTGTTATTTACATAGCACCAGAGTCAGCCACACACCACGCATCGCCACATGTAGCTGCACATGGTGCAAAGATGGTATCACAACTGACTCATCAACACACACACGCATGGAAAGTGCTGACCAAGTACCGAGGCAACTGCTAACTTTTCACATAACAGTAAATGGCTGGAAAGTGTGTTATGTAATGTAGTGTAGTGTATAATATATTGTGTGTGTGTGTGTGTGTGTGTGTGTGTGTGTGTGTGATGCTTTTAGGTAAATTATCCTTGTTATTGATGTGATCAAAAACAGAAAAGTTCCTGATAAAGTAAATGAAAGCACACACACACACACACACACACACACACAGAATGCACGAGCTAAATTTATATATATATATATATATATATATATATATATTCAGGTCTTTAGATCCCAGAAGAAAGTTAATAATGGACTGCATACTACTTGCTTTGAGTATGTGAAGTTTGGAACCATATCATGAGACACACATGTCAGTAAGTATGAACAGCCGTAACAAAAGGATAGAGACACAGAGAGAGGGGGATAGGAAGATGGAGGCAGATGATGGAGACATATTTACAAATTATCACACATCGCACATATTGCCACATGTCATGCCACAGACCCTGACAGCAATGATACATAGTTTCGTACATCATCACACATACAAGTTGTTTTGCATGCGTGTTTTCTTCTTTATTATGACTGACAAAGACAGCAACAATGACACCAACATTTAGACGCATAAGACAGGGAGAAAGAGATAGAGAGACTGACAGGGAAATGACTGAAAAGAGATATAGACAGACAAAGAGAGAAAAGGGACACACACACACAGATGGGTGCCAAATACATTTTGCCTATGTCATGCCACAGACCTGGACAGCAGTGATACATGGATACACTATCATGCATACACATTATTTTGCATGTGAGATGTGAATTTTCTCTACATGAAGACAAAGACAGCAACAATAACACACACACAAAGATCCACACAAGAGAGAGAGAAGAGAGAAGCAGAGAGTGAAAGTCAGACAGAGAGAGTGAGTAAAATTGTATTCCAAAATATTTCCCATGGGCGCACATGGAAAAAAACCCAAAAGGGTCAAAAGATAATCAAGAAAGCACGAGCGCTCACGAGAGAGAGAGAGAGAGAGAGAGAGAGAGAGAGAGAGAGAGAGAGAGAGAGAGCGAGCACGAACGAACGAACGAAGTTTTTTTTATTGAGGGAAGTGGAATAAGCATACATGTGCTTTTTTTCATCCAGCCCTCAAGGCAAATGGAAAATGAAAATGAATCATAACATCCACAAAGTAGCAAAGAGATAAAGAAATAAGGACATGACATTCACATACTAATCTAAACATGCACATCTACATAATCCTGATACAAACATCATATTATGAAGGAAAAAGATCAACACCCCCCCCCCACCCCCCACCCCCCCCCCCCCCCCCCCCGCAAAAAGAAACAAGAAACACACAGCCCCTCCCAAGCCCCCCCTCATCCCCACCCCCCCCCCCCCAAAAAAAAAAAAAAGTATGCAGGACATTGATTGTGGTTGTATATCATTAAGCAGTGCGATAGCGGTTAGACATACAATTAAACTATATATGCGTATTCAATAAGATAAAGTCAAGTTAAGTAGGATTGTTGACATATTTGTCCATAAGGTGTGTATGGTAATGTTTTTTTGAATTCTTGAATGCTTTTCTGAACAATAAAATTGGATGAAATATTGTTCCATAAACAGCCTGAATAAATGAGACTGGATTTAAACAGATCTACTCTTGGAATGGGGATCTTAATCTTGTTGGTCTGACGGACTAGCGTGGTGGGAAATCTCTCTCTCAAAGATGGAACATAATTAGACATGATTTTAGAAATAAAAAGTGCTTTGTTGTATTCAAGTTTAAGCTTTAGGGGAAGAATATCTAAATGTCTGTAGTCGTCAGCAGTCAGTGAAGAAGATTTCAGAAGGATTAATTTAAGAGCTCGTCTATGCAGACTTAGTAAAGGTTTTAGTATATTATCGCTAGCTGAATCCCAGAGTGTTGATTCAATATAAGCAAAAAAGAATAATTTTCAACAATGCAAATCAAGAAAATGTTTAATTCTGGAAAGCTGATAAATCTTTTTGGATAGAGTTTTGCATAATGACATAATGACTGGACCAAGATAGGTTGTTATCAATGGTGACTCCAAGAATTTTATGATTATCAACTTCTTCTATTGGTTGACCATTTATGGAAAAGGGTGGAAGGTTGTGTGAAAAGTTTTGGCGTTTTCTGTCTGGTGGTGAGTATGAGACATTTCGGGTTTTTTTTTTGGATGGAGACGCATATGATTTAAATTGGACCATCTAACTATGTCATTAATGCTTTGTTGCAGAGTATAGTACACTTTGTCTATTGTAGTGTGATTTGTATGTACTGTTGTATCATCTGCAAACATCTCACATAATGCATTAATAGATAGAGGCAAATCATTTATATAAACAGAAAACAATATTGGACCAAGAATTGAACCTTGAGGAACTCCATAATAGATAGACTGTAAAGAGGATTGAGATTCATTCATAGATACAATTTGTCTTCTGTCTGATAGAAATGAAGATATGAGTTCAAGTGTATTTCCAGAAAAGCCATATAATTTTAGTTTTTTCAAAAGAAGAGTGCGGTCTATCACATCGAATGCCTTCATAAAATCCACCATGAGAACACCAGTAATTTCATTATTGTTTATATTTGTGAGCCATTGTTCGACTAAATTAGTGAGTGCTGTATGACAGGAGTGCTTGGACCTGAAACCAGATTGATTTGGATGAAATAATTTGTAGTGATTGAAATGATTAAGGATATGTTTGTTAATGTGTTTTTCTAAAGGTTTTGACAAAATTAAGATTGAAATTGGTCTGTAATTGGAAGGGTCTGTACAGTCTCCTGACTTAAAAATGGGTACTACTTTCGCGACTTTAAAAGATTTAGGAATTATCTTTTTTGTGATACATTGGTTATAGACATAAGTGTTTCGGCAATTATAGGAGCAGAGTTTTAATATCTTTCCATCTATACCATCAATACCTTTCGAACCTAGGATAGGTTTTGATTTCTTAAAGCGTATTTCGATCCATACAGATTCAACTTGATAAGTTTTGAGTGATTCAATTTGTTTAAAGTTAATGTTTTGTTGAACATATACAACAAGGCCTGTTTCTCTAGAACATTTTGGATCATTACGAATAATACAATAGCCTGGTAGTAGTAAATCAGAGTCTTGTATATGGTCTGTTAGTCTTGATTCAGCAAATCCGAATATGTGAAACTGTTTTCCGGAGTTTGAAAGGACATGGGATACATCAGCGAGTTTGTTGATAATATGATTAATATGCAGAAAACCTACTTTAAAACCATCGGATATTGGCCAAGCATTGAGTGTTTTAGTCATGGAACTAAAAGTGAATACAACAGTATCAAAGATGACTGTTAATGTTATGATACAATGGTACAATGGAGTAAAGGACACAAGAAGTACCAGAAGGCACCTCCAAAAGTACAGTGTACAATATACTTAACCACTGATTAAACAACCATGAAATAACAAGTCACAAAGAATACAATCGAATACACCAAGTGATTAGGTCAATTATATATCCAAGTTTTTACCGTCATCAAATAACAAGTCACACAGAATACAATTCAAATACAACGAGTAATAAGGTCAATAATATTTACTGCGTCCGCACAACTCACGTATTTTGCGCTGAATATAGTTTTGGTCCGGCAAACTGTGACAACCTCAAGTGCATTACGAGATCACGAGTGTGTCCGAACACACACACACACACACACACACACACACGCATGAACGTTCACGCGAATGTGCACTTACCGCACCCACGCACTTGCTGCACGAGCGTGTGAACATTTGCAGAACTATACACATCACACGCATGATTCACATAATTGTATATGTACATTTGTATACCGGAATGCTATTTATATATAAATATATGAATATATTATATGTATATATTAATTTATATTTTAGTATAACAACACCCAGTTAGACAGATGATATTGATGAGAAATCAAATCAATCTATGTTGTTTATAGCCAAGCCAACCACTAAGGTCATAATTCATCAGGGCTATGTTGATGAGAAAACTCACACAGGTGTACCATAATAGTGGGGGTGGAAGTGTTGTTGGAATGACAATATTTTTGATGCCATCTTAAATAGTTTGTCAGTGTATGTGTCATAATTCACAGGCATTGCAGGATTTCCCGTTTCTTGTCTTTGGGAGGTGTTTGAACGGATATTAGCTCCATGGTTACTGTTGCATGAGGTGGTGATATTTTGATTTGGGTGATTGTAATATTGGAACTGATGGGGGTGATTGGGAGGCATGGAAAACGGGGGTTCATCTCATTGTGATTTTGGAATGAGAGGTGGAAAATGGTAAGATGATTGCAGGGGTTGGGGTGCATGTTCTGATATCTGACCAACAGGATGACGCTCTTGGTTTTGTTTGAATGGTAAGGAGTAATATTCCCTAGAATTTGGTACTCTCTGGGGGTAGGACGGGGGTGAGACATGTGGAAACGAATTCAGAGGAGAGTCTGATCTGCTATTGGTATAGGTTTTTATGGTCCAAAACATCTCTGGTAGAGGGGTTTGAAACATTTTCTGGTGGGTTCTTGTGTTTGTCTGTTAATATTTGTTTTGATTGCTGGGACTCTGTGGAATGAATTTGTTCTTTGTCATTATCACTGATATCAGCAAGAACAGCAAAGGAGTTGAAAGTAGAAATGTCTTCGTGGATTGTGACATTGTCATGGGGTAAAACAGTCTGCATTATTTGCTGGATTTCCTTTCTGACCATCACTGACTGAACATCACTGTGTGACTGTTTATCTGTGCTGATGGGCTTTGCATCACTATTTGGTGTTTCGGTTTCTGAACCTTGAGTAAAGAGTTTGTGTTTTTTCAGTTTGAATTTCAACATCATTTTGGGAAATAACATTTTAATGTTGACATACATGGTCTATTGGGGTCTGAGTATCAACTGTTGCTTGATTGACTGGATTGTATTTCTTTCTGTTCAGTTCTGATTGGAGAGAACCCAACTGGGATTTAACTGAATGATTTTTTTTTTATGAGTTCTTTGTTTTTGCTTTCAAGATTTGAAACAACTGATTTTAATTTTTCAATTTCTGTATTGAGCACATCAACCTTTTTTGAAATACAAACACGGAGTTCATTTTTCACAACAGTCATTGCATCATTGATCAAACAAGTAACTGTGTTTTGAGTCAAATCCTCACTTGGAGTAAGAGAGTTCACTGTTTTTTCTAATTGTAACATTCTCCTTTTCAATTCCAGTAGCGGACTGGGAGCAGCGCGGGCGTGTGACGAGTGGCACAGAGAACGTCTAACTTGACTCCTGGTTCTTTTCCCATCAGGGGTGGTCTTTTGGGGAGGAGTTTGGTCACTCAGTTCAGAAGGGTGGGTGGGGGCCACAGGTGGGGTTGGGGGGAGGATAACCACATTGTCTTGTGTTTTTGAAGTAGGATTGCTCAAGAGCTGGGACTGTTGGGGTGATGAAGGGAAACCTTTGTCTGTAGAGGAAACATTTTCCATGGTCATTACAGTCAAGTCCGTCACAGGAGGTGACAAATGAGGAAGGCCGGAGAAAGAACTTATGAATGACAGTGGTGTGCATAAAAGTGAGTTTGACAATTCATAAACATTATGGTCCCTTAGAAAATCAAGCACAACTGTTTTTAGAATTTCACATTCTTCTTTATCCCAAGATGGACAGTTCATTCCTTGACAAAGTAACTGTCCTTGACAAAGTAAAGTTCCACCAGAGCCATGTGTAAAATAAAATGTTATTGTTATACATTTTGTCGATTTATGGAAAACATAAAGAACAGACTTAGAAATAGTTGGTGACGGAGGCACAGTAATAAGAATCAATGATGGAGTTAGAATAGTCCCGTTGTTATCGTAGTCATTGCATTGAACAGTTATTTCGTCCTCTTGGATTGCACAGTACCGGTAAAAGAGACAATTTCTCCAAATAGCCAGTTCATCTTTGTCACACGTAAAACGTTTCTGAATGTAATCTCTTGTAGGTTTGAGTTTGGTATCACAGGAGTCAGTATCAGTGTCTGCCATATGTAGTGAATTAAAACACAACACAGTATTTACAGTCACACATGCTGGTGAAGTCTGTCACAGTGCCGGACCTCGTAGGGTGTTTAGAAACACATGAATCACTATGACTTTATCACGTCATATAAATCCACTGAAAGCACAGAAATCCACTGAAGGCACATAAATCCAATGAAGGCTAGGACTCCTACAGATCACCGCCACTGATCATACACAAAGGGAGCATTACTTGCTTCAGATTTTAATTGCTTCCACTGGACACAGACTCAGACAAAGACACAGACACAGGTGAGAGAGACAGAGAGAATGTGTGTGTGAGTGCTTGTGTGTGTGCATGAGTATGTGTGTCTGTGTGTGTGTGTGTCTGTGTCTGTGTGAGTCTGAGTCTGTGTGTGCATGTGTGTACCCGAGTATGCATGTGTGTGTGCATGGGATCACAACTCTTTGTTCTGTGGCTGAGAAAACATTCTGTAATGAGGGTGCCATAACTGTCAGCTGTTCTGTCAAGAGAGTCTTAAGCTGCTGTTGTTTGCTCCTCAGTCCCCACATTTTCCTCAACAAATTGATGACAGTGGCATGTGTCTCCTCGCCTCCCTGTTCCCCTAACAGTGCCATTCCTGTTCCCCATCTTCTGATCCAGGGAGTGCAGTGTTGTTCCAACAGATGTTGCTTTGGAATCACTGCAGCGTTGGGGAAGACTTGTCTGTAAAATGCCATGTAGCTTTGGGTTGATGTTTCCATGTCTTCAACCTCATCTTTACAAATGGCTTGTTGGTGTGATATGAGTTGATGCACATCTGAAAAAAAGAGTTCAGAAGAGTGAATTTACCGCAGATAACTCTGGCCCTTTCCTGAATGTCCTTGTTTTTGGTGACCTCAACAGTCTTGTCCATGACACTCTGACAGATACTTCTGTACATGTGTTCCTTCAAATATCTGTTGCAGGTGTTTCCGGTCAATGCCCTTGCGTGGTAAGCTTGGGGGTAGAACCTGTTTTCCTGCAGAGTCTTGTCCAGATTTGCAGCAATTGGCCCACTTCGAATTGGCAATGAAGTCATTTTTGTTTTTGTTTCTTTGATAACTTCTTTTTGTTTCTCAATCTTTTTCTGAAAATGTTTGCTGTTCTTGCGTTTTGCTTGGCAGTTGAGATTTTTCAGATAACTCTGCTGCCCCCTGAACTTCCTGATGTCCATGACGTGTTTCTGAAATGGTGCAGAGAAGCTGTCCAATTTGGTACCGTCTCTATCACTGGCGACTGACTTTGCTAGCTGTTCATCCAAATTATGACATTGTTCTTCCAACAGGCTGTGATGTGTCTTGACAATGCCCAGCAAGATATGAAGGTAGGGTGGTGTCACCTGCTCCAGGTCTATGTCTAATACTGGTTTTCTGACCACATTGTTGTACAGCTGTGCATTTTTCTTGTTTTTTTCCTGCACAGCGATACTTCCTGTAATTGCTTTTGATTTGAGCAACTGACCTTAGTTTGTGTTTCCTTCATTGCATTCAGGGGGGTGTTGGATCACGGATTTTGTTGCTGTACAGTACAGACATGGATGGATTCCCTGTGCACCTGACAAGCCATACAGTTTGGTCAAGAACTCATAATCCCCAAAGACAAAAACATGTGTTTGTTTGCCTCTCTACTGCATGGTCTCAAGTTCAGTGATTTGGTCTTTGTATGGACCAAGTAGCCTTCTCAGATTCTCTGGAGTGTCTTTGCATTCAGCAATATTGAAGACGCTAGTACTGAACTTTGAACTGCCATTGACTAGGATTGCTGCTTGGAGCATCAGTTTGAATGACGCGCCACCATGATCACTGCCAATCTTAATCCAGATTTCGTCCTCTGGAATGCTGCCATCATGCCATGACAGTCGACCTTGACTATCATAATCATCCAGCAATTTGGTGACATTCTTGATTCCTGCACAAGGTGCTGAAACCAGCTCCATCTCCTTTGCATCCTTATTCCAAATTTCTAGTTCTCATCTGGCCTTCTACTCCTGCATGCTGTGCTTTCAATTGTGCTGCTTTTTCTTTCTTTTCACTGGCGTAATGTACCCCAAGCCATCTGTTGAGACATTTCAGCATTCTGTATTTCATCAAACTGATGCCTCGTATTGAACGCGCTGCTGCACCTTCTTCTGCTGTTACAGACACTGGACCACACTGAGGACCTGTTGTTTCTGTGCCTTACATGCTGTCTTCAGTTCTGTGCCCTGTTGCTTGGATGCATCTTGCTCCGTGTCTCCAGATACATTCAGCCAGATTTTGTTCATAACTTTTGCTCTCTTCTTTCTCAGTGGTCTTGGGGCCTGTGCTGATCTTTTCCGGGGTTTCGTTATTTTTTGGAAGATGAGTGGTTGTCCACCAGTTTGGCACTTATGGTCATTCTATCTCTGGACTCTGACAGCTTAACGTTGGCACATTTTGTGAAATACCTTTCCTCTGGTTTCGTCAATGGTGCCTTCAGATGACTCAAAGGCCTCAGAATGTGATTTTTGAATGGAGACAGTGCTTTATCTACACCAGAGCGAACTCGCCTAAGTTTAGATGCAACTTTTTAATTTTTAACGGGCGTTGAAGTGGAATCCAAGCTGACAGAAAAGGAAACGTCTTGAACAGGATGATGGTCTGATTGGGGGCTTGGTCTTAAACTGAAACCTTTTTTTGGTTTTTTCTCTGGTCGCCTGCCTTTGCTCTTTGCTCTGCTGTTGAAAATGTGAACAAGCTGAACACTGGCTGGCTGGGACACTGGGGTCAAAGTGACACCACAAATATGACATTGTTTCAATATCTGCTGACGTGCGGGCTATTGTTGTGGATGCGTTTTCATGTTTTGGTAGAAATTGTAGCTTTGTGGAACAAGAAGCACAGATCGAGTTTGAGTGCACTCCCTCCATATCTTCCAACACATTCAAGCTGAAAAACGTGTTGATTTCTGAAGCAACACTGACACACATGTTTTCTGTAGTTTGCTCCTATCTTTTTCTGATCTCTTGGACCTTCTCCCACACAGTCTGCATAAGAAATTTAAATGCTCTAAATGTTCAGATAGTGAATGATCACTTTGATCCATCTTGATGGAATCGACTCCCCAAAATAAAACTAACACAAACAGAATAGATAATATTGACAAACAAGTATTTGTTGTTGAAACAACAACTACTTTCCACAAATAAGAATGACAGACAACTGCTTGTTGCTTCGACTAATTGATTCCACGCCTAACCTCCATTTATACACAAGTAACGCTGATATACAAACAATTAATTGCTACAACAGTAACATATTCATTCTACTTTTTCTTCCTTAATCCAAATGACATACAGCCATCTGTTACTTCAACAACTTACACCACTTTATTATCATTATTTGTATTGTTATTATTATCAAATAATATACGGTCTCAGATTAAAACCGAAGAGATATTATGCCCCCGGCCCTGGCCACCCCTCCCTTTCCCAAGTGTGTCAGTAACAACACTCACCAGTGCACCGTGGGTGAGAAAACTTGCACACGGGATCTTCACTGGCTGGCTCAGTGAACCCCCACACACATCAGTTACACACACTTGAAATAACAAGTAAAATCTTTACTCACAGACCTGTAGTTCATACCAAATTTTTCCAGCTGACACAAGACACATTAAGCAACAATACTCAGAAATATCTAGACTCTGCAAACTTAATGTCAAAAATTACATCAGTTTTAACACCAAGTACAAAGGTCTGGCACAAGCCAGCTTTAGTAGTGCCAGAGAACAGTAGAACTTAATCGTCAGATTTGGAAGAGGGTAAACTCATTATTACGATCATTCTACACACCATTCTCCAGAATACTCAAGTACTCCCAAACCTCCAGAAAGAGAGTGGGAGAGAGAGAGAGGGGGGGGGGGGTTCATGTTGCATGGCCTTGAAAATTTTGGAGCATGCCAAAGGGAATAAGACAGATGGAAAAAAAAAGAAAAGAAAAAAACAGAAAAAAAAAGTAAAGAAAGTATTCCCAGGATGCTGAATCTGTCCTGGCCATTTAGCAGAACTTTGAAGCATCCTGATTTCTCCTTTCATCAAAAAAAGAAAGATAAAACAATGGTACTACCTGTGATGTAGCACAGGTCCAGGTCAAAGCCGTCCTTCTGGTAGCGTCGCTTGTTCTGTGACACCAGCTGTCTGGTTGCCTGGGTGACGTGCCGGCGCTGGGTGTAGGCGATGTAGACGATGCGGGCGATGCGGACGATGCGCACCAGTCGGCCAATCACGATCAGCCTGAAACCATTCACTCTGATCCATACACTGTCCCAAGCCTGCTGACCTCTTGAGTGTCCCAGGATGGAAATTTCCAACCCGTTTCCCAAGGACGGCAATTACCTCCATGTGTGCCATTAATTTCATGTGAAATTGTGGTAGTTGGATTGTGTGTTCATTTTCCTTTCAGAAAAGTATAGATTATAAACACTAATATCAATAGTCATTTCATATTTAGTGAAGACCCTCCATGACCTAAAATCTCTTGGCGAATAGTTGTCACAGAGTGTGAAACAGGCTTGGCGCTGAGAGGGCTAAACAATTTGTTAACTCCCTCACAAAGAATGTCCTTTCTTTTCAGTCAAAACAATACCATCCATATTCAACATATAGGAAAAGAAAAGCCATTTAATGAAGTCAGTACCACCAAAAAATGACCAGTTTCAGTTTGAAGGAAGTGTCCAAATGTACAGACTGACCCACACACAACAAAAAAGACAAACTTATGACAATGGACAAGGTGCATAAAAGTTGTATAGGCAGACAGTTCACATCATCAAATGCATTATAATTATCATTATTGCTAATAGTCCAGCCAGCCACACAGGGCAATATCAGGACTGCCAAACCACACAAAGTCCAACATTACTAAAAACAAAACTGTCACTCACTCACACACACACACACACACACACACACACACACACACACACAATCAAGATAAACCTACAAAACAGTTCATGACACATTATCTTAACCATTCAGCACCTTTGGGCAAATAAGATTAGGCCGTGCTGTGTATGTCAGCCATTCCGCTTAATCTATCATCCCCAGATGACAAAAAGTTGTAAAAACTTAAAAAGGAAAAAACAGTACTTCAAGACCGTACAAAAAATACATAAAAAGATCATAGAGGCACATAGCGCTACAGAAAGAACAGCTAGTGCCCATCCCAGGGTTCACAATTTCACAACCTAATCGCCAGACCAAAACAGCACAGATCGTAGATCATAGACTGCTGAAAAGAGAAAAGGGAATGGACTGGGAAGGCAGGAAAAGGAGAATACAGTGAAGGAAGAAAAAAGGAAGAAATAAAGAGAGCAATGGAAGAGAAGAAATTTCTAGCATGTCTTCCAGAAGGCAGGGATGCAATTTTTACTGAAAACCCCCTGCATCCCACTGGGGGACATCAAATGCAGGATTCACAACATATACAAATATTGATTTATAGACAGATAAATATACATATGGAGATATATATATATATATTTTTTTTTTAGATGGTAGGGAAAGTTGAGAGAGGAGCAAAAAACCTGTCCGAAGATGAAAATTGAACCTGTGGACACCCGTTTCCTAGTTGGGTGCATTACCACCTGGCCACCAATCCAGGTCGTCTACACTGGGTTAGAGACGCAAGTCCCATGGTTTCCAATCATTTACACACTACGGTCCTTGGTTCTAGGAATCTTTACCACAAATATGAGGGCCCTTCAATAAGTGATGCAACAGGGAAGAACAATTGACATCACAATAATCATTATCACGTCATTATATAAAGCAATGTAGTAATCGGCAAAAGTCAAATTTCACTCTGCTATATAAAACCGTTTTGTGTTCAGGACGGCAAAATGTCAGGTAAGGGTGATGGTCCACCTGGGGCTGAAATTGAGCTGAGTCAGGATTTTCGAGCTATGAGGCTGTATGACTTTTGCCTGGGAAAGAGTTATCAGCAATGCTTCCAAAGTTTGTTGGACTGTTTTGGGAAGCAAGCACCATCACAGACCACAGTCTTTAAGTGGTATATGATAGTCAGTCATGTCCGACTATGACCATCAGAACAGCAGAGGAGGCAACTGCTGTTCCGACTATTTGGGCTAGAATTTGATTACAGTGGAGAGTGTCTTGCCCAAGTACATCCCCACTCTCTTGGCCAAGAGGGTTTTAGGACAGTCGGCGTTGGGATGGTTCCCAAAGGCCAACTAGCCCACAAGGCTGCAGCACTAAGAGCCAGTGCAATTTTGCCTCCTAGTTTGAGAGTCATAGTCCTTCACAAAAGACTAAGCTGTAAATGGTTTCCCATTGACTGGAGAAACCATTGATAATAGTTTAAGTGAGACATGTGATGTGGAAGATGTACCTTGAAAGATGATAACTGATGTGGCTGACCAAAAAATCTGTTACTCGTCGCAACCTGAAATCCATCAACATTAACACTTTTTCTTCTCAAGCTGCTGAACGCCTTTCCAAAATTTCTTCCCTTACCGATGTATCCACACATTACAACACTGTCCTCTCTCAACTGCTGGATGAACATGCACCCCCCACTACCCGCATGCTCCCTGACAGACCCTCCGCCCCATCGTACACACAAGACATTCGACTTGCAAAACGCAAACGTCGCCAACTGGAAAGACGATGGCGATCAACAAAACTGCAAGTCCACAATAAAATATACCGAAAACAAATAAATAAAGTCAAACATATGATCTCAACAGCGAAGACAAACTTCTTTTCTTCTCAAGTTCCCGATGCCACATCCACCAAATCTCTTTTCTCTGTCATGTCAAATCTTCTCGGAACTGCAAAAAGGACTCCTCTTCCTTCTGCCTACACTTTATCTGAACTCCCCAATGTCTTCTCCTCTTTCTTTTTCGACAAAGTCCAAAATATTCGTACCATCTTAGACCAAATGTCTTTCCAACCTGTTCATCCTGATCCTCAATTCAGTGGCACTCCTCTCCATTTCTTTAATCCATTGACTGAAACAGAAGTTCATGAAATCCTAAAAGAAATGACAGTAAAATCCTGTGAGCTCGATCCTATACCAGCCTCAGTCTTTTCCCAATGTGTCTCACATCTTCTCCCCACAATCACAAATATTGTCAACTCATCCCTTGGAACGTTTCCATCCACTTTCAAAACTGCAATCGTCCGGCCTCTTCTGAAGAAACCCAACCTTGACGCAAACATTTTGAAAAACTATCGACCAGTTTCTAATCTTCCATTCATGTCCAAACTCCTTAAAAAAGCTGTCCTCAAGCAGCTTAACAACCACCTTTGTTTCAACAATCTCATCCACCCATTTCAGTCTGCCTATCGCGCTGACCATAGCACCGAAACCACTCTCCTCCACATTCTGAACAATCTACTGATAGCGTCCGACTCAGGAAAAATTTCCCTTCTCACTCTTCTCGACTTGTCAGCCGCCTTTGATACGATAGACCATTCAATCCTTCTTTCCCGTCTTCATTTTACATTTGGTATCAACGGTACTGTTCTAAACTGGTTCAAATCTTATCTCACTGATCGATTCCAGTCTGTCATTGTTGATCATTTCCAATCTGAACCCGTTAAAATCAAACATGGAGTCCCACAGGGATCTGTTTTAGGCCCAGTGCTCTTCACACTGTACACTGCTCCTCTCGCTGAAATTATCAACCGCCATAATATCAGTCATCATTCTTAGGCTGATGACACTCAACTCCAGAAGAGTGATACCCCTGAAAAATTGTTGTCACTCTTGCAAGAAACATCCAACTGCTTCCTGGACATTCAAAACTGGATGACTCAAAATAAGTTACAATTGAACGTGGACAAAACTGAAGCAATGATCATAGGAACTAAACAAAAACTGTCTTCCATCACAATTGACACAATCAAACTTGGCAGTACATCCATCCCTCTTTCCACGTCAGTCAGGAACCTCAGTGTTGTCCTTGACAATACAGTCCATGCAAAAATTTACCAGTCAGACATGTCAGTCCTGCTACTATCAACTGCGATGCATCAGTGCCGTCTGGAAATATCTGTCCACTGACGCAACATCTAGACTTGTCGTTTCTCTCATTCTCTCTCGCCTTGACTACTGTAACTCTCTATTGTCTGGTCTGCCTGCTTCATCCATTCAGTCCCTTCAGCGCATACAAAACTCTGCTGCCCAAATCGTCCTCAGAAAGAAAAGATCTGAGCACATCACTCCTCTTTTGCAACATCTCCACTGGCTCCCTGTCTCACACCGAATAAAGTACAAGATCAGCACTCTATGTTATAGATGCATTCACAAAACTGCCCCTTCCTACCTCTGCGGCTGCCTTCACCTCTACACTCCATCTCGCTCACTACGATCGGCTTCGGATCCACTCTGTTTACGCATACCCAGATTCAAACACTCAACTGTTGGCCGCCGTTCTTTCTCTGTTTTTGGACCTTGCGATTGGAATGAACTTCCTTTTTCGCTTCGTCAAGTCTCCACACTCAGCTCTTTCAAGTCTGGCCTTAAAACCCACCTCTTCCCAAAATAGCCTCCCTTGCCTGCCCTTCCTTGTCTTTAGTTTCTACAGTTTTAGAGTTATGCATGCGTGTGAATGACTGGTGCGAAAGCGCTTTGATTTGTCTCTGCACAAGATCCAGCACTATATAAATACCATTATTATTATTTATTATTTTTACCTGTACCAGTGGTAAGCGACAAAAAAATGTCCCAGGTGAGGTCTATGATCGAAGATGACCTTTGCGTCACCACTGATGAAATGAAGGGTAAGTGTGGTGTGGTGGCTGGGGTGTGGGGGTGGGGGTGTGTAAACAGGGAGTGATTAAAACCCTTCAGATAGTATCTTGGGTGAGTGTGTATCTTCACCCTTTTTGTGATTATTTTTTTTATGTGTTTAATTACATTCCTATGAAATAATCATACTATATGTATTGTTAAATGCGCTCAGACCACAGATGCAAGTTCAGCGCTATACAGTATTATCATTATACAAGGTTCATAAAAAGTTAAGGACCACTTAGGAACTTGCATGTGTTTCTTTTTTTCTTCTTGGGATCATGGTGAAAACGATGGTGGATTTCCAGCAAACATCAGTGTGTGCAGCTAATGTAATGAGCACCGTTCATACCAAAGGGGCGTTTCTGCACATATACTTTCCTTTTTTTTTAAGCAATAAAAAAGTACACCTATCACTTTTTGCTTTTAATGGTACATGAACCATTGAACAGCAGTATATTATGGCTGACACATTGATTATTCAAACACGCCTTTCATGGAAACTGTTCATGGTGTACATGTGCCTGAAACAGCTGTTAGTGTATTCAGTGATGGGCCAGTAGTAGATCATATACAGCCTGCATAATTTCAATCATCTCTTGATTTAAAAAAAAAAAAAAATTAATATTTTATGAAAATGCATCTGCTTTTATGAAGTGGTCTTTGAAGGTTTGTTAACTGTACATATAACTGACACACAGAGTGACAAAGTGTCTGCTCTAAGTGGCACACAAGGCAAAAAGACAAGCTGTCTGCTCTCAGTGACACACATGGCAAAAAGACAAGCTGTCTGCTCTCAGTGACACACATGGCAAAAAGACAAGCTGTCCGCTCTAAGTGACACACATGGCAAAAAGACAAGCTGTCCGCTCTAAGTGACACACATGGCAAAAAGACAAGCTGTCCGCTCTAAGTGACACACATGGCAAAAAGACAAGCTGTCCGCTCACCTGGCATAGGCTGTTTGATCCTCCTCCTTCTCCTCACAGTCTTCAGGCGACAAGGCAACAAACACCATGTCAATGACGAATGAGATCACCACCACCACCATGTCAATCACGTCCAGGATGACATAGAAAAATTCACGCCTGCCACCGCAAATTCAATTCAGTTCAATACAACTGTATGAAATCTGAGTGGAAATTCTGTATGCATTTAACTCAAAGGTTTGTCACCCACTTCCACACAGTCTCTCAGCCCACAGTTGGCGAAATGAGTACCTCATTGTTAAACTTATTTTAAATAGGGCACATCCAGCATCTCACACACACACACACACACACTCCCTGCAAAACATCACTGAATGGAAAAGCCTTTAAAAATTTTTTTTTTTAAATTGAAGACTACTACCACTACACACAACACACACACACCTTTTCAAAACTGACAACAACAACAACAAAAACAAGAGAGGCAATGCCATCAAGACTCTTGTCAGATGCACTTAATCCAACAAAGGAATCAAGAAACAAAGAAAGAAACAGATAATCTGGCAAACACACACACACACACACACAGGTCAGATCTATATGTGTGTTTGAAAAAAAGTGAAATACCAAGAACGTGTGGACTGCTTCAGATGGAATTATTCCATTTCAAGCATGCAACTTTCAGTTCTATGAATACTCATTTCTGATGAAAAGCAGAAAATATTATGTGGATCAATATATATGTTAATAGGCCCGCTGGTAACACTAAACAAGACCTTGCTTATTCACCCACACTTCAGTCAGTGGATGAGGTGTTTGAAGTTAAACCAAAAGCCGAAGCTACACCTTGCCTCGAAAGCCCACAACACTAGCAAACTGTTCCTACCATCTGAGAAGCGTAAATGAACAGCAGAGTTGTTACACACTTGTTCTTTTAGAACTGTGAAAAAACAATGGGCATTCCCAAACCAAAAGTATGGGGTATTCTGCATTTCCGGAACTGTTCCATTTCATTTTACATGGGTTACTTTGTGACAACAGTCAATCATGGCACAACCACTTGCACACCAACCTGCCACCCCTTTGTGTCAACTGAATGGACTGTACTGCTACAGCTATTCTTGGACAGGTGGCAATAAGCCAAAACACCTGTCGGTACCTTGAAACATCGCTGTCTGCTAGGAGCTGCTAAGCATATTTGTACTTGGCCTCCAAACGATATGAAAAACAGACATATTAAAGATCATACTACTGTTCAAAAACTGAATATATCTTTCAAAGCAAGGTATTGCGTGCTTTACAGACTTCCACGCTTGCACTACAATAAACAGACGCGCAGTTGGCGTAGGTCTAAAGACCACAGTCACAAACAACTTGACCTTAAGGGCAAAATGCTGGTATGTTGTTAAACTCAGCCATACGGCATAGGTCATGACGTCAGAGCTGACCATTCACGCATACACAATGTGACGTGATGTAACTGACAAATTGTGCTTGGAAAATCAATTTTGTTTATTTGTGTGCTTGTTGGGGACATTTATTTTACTGGGGGCAGTAATTTTTTTAGGCCTGTGCACAAATCTCTCTCTGAATAAAAACAAAAAAGCTGCCTTCTTCGCCTCCTGTCAGTTATATGTTATCGCAAATTATTGATAGAATGCCGCACATTGTTGCACTTGTATTCCAAGATGTTCACCTCTGTCAATTTGTGTGGGGTCTGTCAATTACAATTTATGTTACGTTTATTCTAGTTAATGTAGTAACATTTGTAAAATATTTGTATGCAGTTAATATGTTCATGTTGCAGTTAGCATCATTCTCAAATGTAGATAATGCAAGACATTCCCACTGAGTATAAAACACAAAAGTATTTTGTATGCCCGGAGTCATGTTTTAATTTTGTAATGTTTTGGATGAGTGAGATCTGTTATTAGAAAATTATCTTCCTTACTAATAACTAGTTTTCAGCCTATATCGTACCATTAACATACACATAGAGAGATGTGTGTGTTAATGTAACTTCCATACAGGGCAAAATAAGTTCCATTTTCAGCAACAAAAATATTAATGAACTGCTACTGCTCAGTGTGTCAGTATGTCACAGAAGCATGCTAAGTTTTGTGTACAAAAAAGAAAAATGTTACAGTAATTTTTTTGGTGAAAACATCTAATCTATTCTGTGCCCTTCCCAGAGGTGCAATATCATTATGATTTGCTATTTTTGTGCCAAATTTGGTATCAACTGATTAAGTATTTCCAGAGAAGATTACAATGTTAAGTTTACCACTGACACACAGACATACACACAGACAGACAGACACACACACACACACACACAGACAACAGAACACCGGATTATTACATAGACGTGTTTACACAAGTGAGTCAAAAAGAGAAGAAACAACTGCAAGAAAAAACACTAAGCTAAAAAATAAAAGAGGTAAAAAATTACCCTCTCCCAAAGATCCTGAGGAGCACTTCCAGAAGGAAGAAGGTGATGATGCAATGAGAGATAGTCTCCAGTACGTTATTGGCGCTGACACAGTTGGAGATGCTCATGTCAATGATGACCAGTATGAAGTCTATCGCAATGAGCAGCACTGTGAACATGCGGAATCCTAAGTGCTCCACAAATGTTCTGACCTTCATACGAAATGCGCTGCAAAAATGAATAAAAGCATGATCATTTGACCTGTCAACACTTAATCATTATTAAAGATTCATTAATATGGATACTTATATAGCGCTTTACAAACACAGGGTCATTTACACCACAGGCTGCCTCCCTAGGTAGAGCCGACTGACAGCTGCCATTGGACACTCATTGTTCATTTCCTGTGACATTCAATCATATTTCAGGCAAGCACACATACACACTCAGACAAACATGTAACATGTAACATTTTACGTGTATTTTTGTTTATTTACTCCGCCATGTAGGCAGCATACTAATTTTTTTAACAGGGGTGTGCATGCTGGGTATGTTCTTGTTTCCATAACCCAACGAATGCCGACATGGATTACAGGATCTTTAACATACGTATTTGATCTTCTGCGTGCGTATACACACAAAGGAGGTTCAGGCACTGGCAGGTCTGCACATATGTTGACCTGGGAGATCGGAAAAATCTCCACCCTTTTCCCACAAGGCGCCACCGAGATTCGAACCCAGGACCCTCAGGTTGAAAGTCCAACGCTTTAACCATTTGGCTATTGCGCCCGTCAACATTTCATCATTATTATGCTGATCAATAACCATGACATAAAAAAACCGACATAAAAAGCTCTTCTTCTTCAAGTTGAGTGGCCACAATCAATATGCTTTTTTTTTGGGGGGGGGGGGGGGGGGGGGGGGGGGGGGGGGGGGTTGTTGTTTTTGTTGTTGCTACTGTCACCTGGAGGAATGCTGAATTTTCCCTTGGTGGTGAAAAAAAAAGCCTTCCCTATATATTTACTCCAAGTTGTTGAAGTCAAGCTACCAATGGTATCGTGTATCTATGACCAATGCCAGGTCTGAATACAGCTTACTGTACTGTGTCAGGTCCAAAAGTTGCCGCTCCAATAGCCAAAAAAGATAAGTTCAACATGTTGGGTAAGCATGGACAGGGCCTAGTGAGGGGTGTGGGGTCTAGTGCTTCCATCAATTCATGTTGAAGTGCACACCTAAAAACATAATATTGGTACAAAATGCCCCTTTTCACACCACAAAATGCTTGAATGATCACTCAACTTCACTGAAAAAAATAATTTTTACTGAGAATAATAATGGGAGAGAAATGAACATGCTGCAGCTCATTATGTCCCGATATGTAACTGTACGGTTTTGCAGATACAAAGAATTTGCTGCAGCTTTCATTTCACTTTGTATTGTACTGTATTATATTACTTTTTGTCAAACTGGATTTTTCCAGTGGTTGCTTTTCCTAAGGAGAGCATGTGCCACAGTGCAGTGCCACTCTTTTTTTTTCTTCTCTTTTTTCTGTCTGCAAGTGTATTTGTTTTACTGTCAAAGTGGAAAACTTTTTGTTGCTGTGGGTTCTTTCACATGTACTAAATCAATAAGTGCATGCTGCACTGGGGACCACAGTTTATTGTCTCATCCAAAGTACCCAGAAAACCACAAGGTTTAGAGGATTGAAGTGTAAAAATCCTGGTCTGTATGTGTGTGTATGTGTGTGTGTGTGTGTGTGTATGGGCACATCACCACCTACAAGGCCACTGCTCTCTCTCTCTCTCTCTCTCTCTATATATATATATATATGGGTGCATCACCACCTACAAGGCCACTGCTTCCCTTTCATTTTGAATTAGGTGAGGCCTTGAATCAGGCACCTCCCACTAGTCTCAGTGCTACTTTGCCAATACATGATCCATGCCATCTGTCTTTCTGTCACCACAAAGCCCAATGGTCATATTTTTAAAACTGATACATTGTTGTACTGGCTCCCTCCCTCCCCTGCCCCACCCTCACTTTAACTCATTCTACTCCACAGCTACATGCCCACTACAACTCCCTTGGACCAGCCCTGCATGAGACCAGTGCAGAAAAAAACCCGATGGTTTACTAAAACGACAAAAATTGATGAAGTGTTATTGATTTAATCAGTTGAACAAAGCTTTATTTTCATGATTCCGGAATTCGTAAAAGATTCAGTATAGAATGCCAACTGTACCAAGCAAGAATAAACAAAATTAGGATAGTGTGTTGGTACGAGAATGCTTGTACATGATCCATAGGGGAAATAATCACGGTACAAGTTAACTCATACCTGGAGTAGAATGAGTTAAATGGTCACTGCACCTTAACTACTGAAAGTGTTTCACAACTAGGAAAATTTCATAGACTGTAATTCCCAGATCTAGATATACACAAAACTTCAGAATAACATAGACCAATCTTTAAATCATAATCACACTTTTGCCTGGGACAAGAGGGATCAGTCTTTACAACAGTTTGCTAATATTATTAACCCCTAGTGTGCCTCAGGATGGACATTTCCATCCCCTTTTGGTGTGCAAATAAGTGTCCCAGGACAGAAAATTCTGTCTGTGTCATTCTAGGAATTTTCCTGTTGTTGAATCATTACATTCATGAGAAATTGTCATAATTGGACAGTGAGTTCATTTTCCTTTCAGACAAGTATGGGTTATATATTTCTTTTCGTAGTTTGTGTGCGATATATACACTTTTTTTTTTAAATTATTACCTCCACAACCAAAACATCCCTTGGCAAATAGTCATCACAGAGCTAAAAATAGGCTTGGCATGAAAGGGTCAATAAATTTGTTTCTTTTTGTTTGAAACGAATTTGGCAAATAAGGCTGAAGAGATTTCAACAAAAGCTTTTTTTGAATCTCAAGAGATCTGAACAACAATCTGGAAAAAAAAAGAGAATAAATAAAAGAAAGTAATGAAATTGAAAGATATTAAATGAAAGAAAGAGCTCAACACAGCACAGCCATGAAAGTGGAAGACATACTCAAATGGTGTCAGGTTCACATAGACTGTGGCCCCTGGGTCCACAATAAACTCATGTTTGCCAAGGGAGTCAGATCCACCAGGCTGAATCTCAATCTTAATGTCACCGTCACCCGAAACACCACCACTGGACACGGACTGATTGCTGCCATGGTCCTCGCCCTTGTCAAAGCGTCTATAGCTGCTGCTGGACATGTTGGGACTGGAGGCAGAAATAAGGCGATCAAGCAGTACCTCTGACGACTCTGCAACATCAAATGAAATACATTTTCTTGAACTCAGGTCTCACAGTACTTTTTTTTTTTTTTCCTAAAGATCACATGACTAATCATTTAATGTTCTGCTACTACTATTACTACTAATAATAATTATTACACTTGCAGCAGAAGTACCTTGACCAGGAGTGCTAATCCCACATTGAGGAGAAGAAGAAACAGAAGAAGAATCTAGAAAAAGAAGAAGAAGAAATGATGATTTTGGTTTCAACACAAAGAATACTAACAATGTAATATTTCTAAAACTAGTACCAAGTGGTGATGTCTCCATGGAAAATCTGACGCTTCATTTCCAATGTACTGAACTGTTTTAGGAGAGGTTTTCCTTTCAACATAACTGTGCAAATACATGTCATAAAAGAGATCAGTGGCTGATCTGATTTTTGTATCTTAGATCTTAAAATCAAAATGAGCTGGTCATATGAGTATCTGAGCACCAGTAAGCAGAACTGAAGCAAATGATATATATATGACATGATATATGATATGATATGAAGATTGTTAAGGCTGTTCAGCCTATATCTGATACTGATGGTCTCTCTCGGTCTGCTCAAACTTTCCCTCTAATCCAATACAATCTTTTGACTGCGACCTTGTCTGGCACTGTGTCTGGCACTGTCGCGACTGTGGCTAGGCTAGTGAATGTGGGCAATAGTGGAAGGCAAACACTGGGGCCATACATATCATTTTTCAGTGTGGAATCCAGACAATTTTTTAAGGCATTCAACTTTGGAGCATTTACCACATCACAGTCCAGTTTATTCCATGATTTGAGAAGTAGTGACACAGTCAAGTCTTACAGTTGCGGTTTTTCAATTTTACATGCAATTGTAATTATGTCCTTTTGTCTGACTGTTCATATTGGCTCCAAAAGGAGTTTCGCGTAATTTATAGAAACTGTCTACAAATTTATACCCCAATTAGATTTCTACACAATGAACTCTTCTATTATGCATACCTGGCAGTTTCAAGATTTTCAGTCTTTCTTCATATTTATTACCTTGCAGTTTTGGAACACATTTTGTAGCTTTAATTACGGTCTTTTTCCATTTGTGGGCTCCAAACACAATTTATCAGAGGCCTTCCTAGAACAGTAAACAAAAGTCTTATGGTATCAGCATCAAGGTACTCATATGAACTCCATCAGACCCAAGATATCATTTGTTTCTTTCACTTGGATTTCTGCATGCTTTAAGAATTTCAGCCTAATATCTATACATGTTGACTCCCAGGTCTTATTCTACACTACTTTTTTTTCTTTCTAACCTAACACATACATTTTCACCATGTTTCCTCATAAATTAATCATAATTCTGATTTCTCTTGCCAAGTCTTGGCATCTTACAAGTTACATTTAATAACCACATATCTGACCAGTCCAAAAGAGAATCTAGATCCTTCTAAGGAGACTTGGTCATCATTAGTAGAGACGTACAGGATCACAGATCTTCGTAACGTGAGCACAAATAGAACTGGTCCTAAAACACCGCCCTGGGGCACTCTGCTAATAACGTCATTCCAGCCTGATACAGCACCATTTACTTTTACTCTTTTTGCCTTCCTATCAAGAAATGACTAATCCAGTCCTTTCATTGCCTCTGATGCCATTCGTTGCTATTCTCTTCAGCAGATGGGTGTATGGAACTGAACTGAAAGCCTTGGAAAATTCAAAATATACTGTGTCTACTGGAGGAATCTTTAAGAAACTTGCCTGGGGGAAAAGCGCCCAGGGCAGAGAGGGATTCCCTGCCTGGAGAAGGGATGGAAGCAGCACCCCTGACAGTGCAGGCTGGTTTATTAAGCCATTCCTTCGCCATTCCTGGCACTCTGAGTCATCTGGTGGTTCTGGAGTTAGAGTCACATGACCTAAGGAGGGTCAATGGTAACAATGTAGCCTGAGGGACTGATTCAGCATGCGTGACCTGATTGGGGAGGGTCAGTTCGAGCTCAGCAAAGTCCGAGTTTGGTTCAGGCTGGTCTCTAGGGAGGCGTGGGATCAATCTGTCCCCCTGGGATGTGGGCGAAGAGTGCTCATCCGCTTGTTCATCCTCCTCCAAAGACAGAGGCTCCCACTCTTGTTCGCAGTCCATCCCCTGCTGTGTGCCATCCCAAGTGGATGTACCCGCTGGGGCGTCCTGTGACCTGTGGTCAGCCCAGCAGGATGAGCTGGGACCCCACGCAGGGACCATGGCCGCAGCTATTATTTCCTTGATGCCTGAAGCGGGTGGGGAGAGTGTGGACCGTAGGTCCAACCATGCTTGGGATGGTGGGTGCCACACCTTCTCAGTGAGGGCATCCCTGGATGCAAGAGGGGCCCATGAGTGCTGAGAGGGGACAAACACCCACTCATCTCCCTGTAGGACCGAGGGCTGGGTAGGTGGGAACTGCAGGCTCCCCCGGGCCGAACGGGGCCCCTCGGCAGCCGTCAGAGCTGACAAGGAGGCCGTTGTGACCGTGGGGGTCACCTGTGGGTTGATAGAGGCCCGATTTGTGGACTGAGTGGCAATATTGGTCGAGGAGCTCGACCTGACCGACAAGAAGTTGATCCCACTTGTCAGGGCTGTGTGTGTCACCCTGTGAGATGTGCTGGGTTGGGTCCGGTGGGGAGCGGACAAGGGGTTGGCCCCTGGTCCTCCCGGCAACCCAGCGTGCACCGTAGGTGCACCCCAGTACGGGTAGAATGGGGGAAACCACCCGTGGGCACCAGCCATCCTGTGACCCCAACCCCAAGGGTCACTGACGCCTTGACCTTCACGAAGGGAAAAACCTGGCCAAGTCGCAGGGAAGTCAGGTCCGACTTGGGTGTCAGTCCTGCCAGAAGACGAGCGGGCTGACTGTCCGGAACCGCCTGACACGCGTGGGCCTCCCCCAGCAGGGGAGACCGGCCGGATAGCAGGAAGACTTGCAGAGCAGGTGGCCACGCGCCCCGAATCCCCTCCCATGGGGAGACTGGGGTGGCTTGGCCCGGGGTGGGCAAAGTAAAGGTCCCCTCCCGGAACCAAAACTTTCTCCCCCAAAGGAGGTGGGGGAGGGGGGTCGGGAGGAGGGGGAACAGCAATGGGGCCCCGGAGGGCTGTCTCCGAGTGGGGACCTGGGTAACGGCCGGGCGCAGCCTCCACTTGGGAGTTCGTGCCTAGTCATGAGTCCCCACCGCTAAGAGAGGACTTGCCACTCCCCCTTTTCCCTGCCTCACGCTGGGACATCTCGCGAGGCGATGCTCGTACCCCTTTCCCCCCGGTCCCCTTCATGACCATTTTAAAGGTATGAGTGTTGCCTCGGCGATCAGCATCTAAAGACGCATCGCCGCGGTCCCTATCGGGAGGAATCATGAGCTCCGGGCCTGGGAGAGTCTCCTGCTGGGTCTCAATCCCAACGTCATAATTCCTGCCGTTGTGGGATGGCATACGAGGCATGGTACCCATGCTTAGGCACCCAGCGAAAATCTGATCCCCAACAGAGAAAGGAAAGACAGGATTGACTTAGAGGTAGAGAAAAACAAACGATTCGAGGGGGCCGAGTCAAAACGAGTACACAGAATGTAAGAATACAATAAACGCAAGCCGCATGCAGCAAAATAAGCCAAATAAATATGCTTAATAGCAAAAAAAAAAAGCGTAAGACGAGACAGAGCATAAACCTGACAAGATGGCTTGGAGAGCCTTGGCCAAAGGAATGATTCAACGCTTATAGCTTTTAGAGGCGTTTGATTGGCTAAGAGTGGACTGGGCAAGATGGGTCGTCTTTTCACTGTTAGCCGCGTGAAATATGGCCAAGCACAGCAAACAGATAGGCCTAGTTTGCATCAGTCTGACATAGTACAGTATATGACACCAAATATGCGGTTTCTCACATATTCCATGCACAGTAATTGTAGCAATAGTCCTGAAAAGTCCATGGAGAGAAGTACACATAGAACTTCACTCCTATTCCTGAGATATTATATTTCAAAAAAAGAAAGAACAAAAGTTAAGTCCTGTCTTCACATTTCCACAACCTTCAACACACTTTGTTTCGTTTGAGATTAAAAATGATGACCAAGATATGGTAGAGTGCTCTGCCCATGTGTATCTGTCCATTCTCCAAAGTATGCTAAAATGGAAAGATTATGATTATTATTATTTTATTTTATTCTTTTTTTTTACTTTTTTTTTTTGGACCACATCGACCTTGACAACTCACAACCGTGACATCCATACCATCTTTGTCATAGAACTCCAACTTGTGGGGCCTTTTGGATGATAAATGCTGCATATTTCATTTAAAATTGTACAATCACACAGGACAAAAAAATGTTTTTCCATGGCTTTGTTGTATTTCATATTACCAAAATCTCAGTGTATTTTATTGCAGTAGTGACTGGCATTGACCACCAATGGTGAGGAAAAGTAGAGATGGTTGTAATGTCCATCAATTTATCAACGATGAAGTGTTTGATATTCCTTGATATACTTAATCATTTCCAAGATCTGAAAAAAACGTCTGAGAAAAGTGTTATTGCAACATTTTATTTTTTGTCATTTGGCATCCTGAATAGGGAAGTGCAGAAAGTGAGATCATGGAACATGTCACATTGATCTGCTTTTAAATTCTTGTGCAAGATTTCTGTTATATGCATATCACATTGGGAGCATCTTTGTCTATCACATAAAATAACTGTAATCTTTGATTCAGATCTTTAATGAACTACCAGTGCTAGTATAAAAAACAGTTTTAAAAGTTCTTTTTTACACTGTGCTGAGTGGTAAAACAAGCCAGGCTGAGCACTGTTTCCACACTTTGATATTCTGAGCTAAGATTTATGACATTGCATACAATATACCTCTCTCTCTCCATATCTATATATATATATATATATATATATATATATATATATATATAGAGAGAGAGAGAGAGAGAGAGAGAGAGAGAGAAATATACACAGAGAGAGACAGAGTATATAGATAGACACACACACACACACACACAAATCGATCTATCAATAACAGAGAGAGAAAGAGGGGGAAGGGGGGGAGAGAGAGAGAGAGAGAGAGAGAGAGAGAGAGAGAGAGAGAGAGAGAGAGAGAGAGAGAGAGACAGAGTGTTGAGGAAACATTCCACGCAAACCTGTCACCTTCAACAGTCAAGAAGTGGAACCGAGTAAGAAGAACTGTGGTGGGAGGTGCCCCCACTTCCGCAAGTCGAGTATCTTATTTTTGTCAACAGGTATCAACGAATACAAATACACTAAATGCAGTCCTTTGTAATAGTTTGACTAGAATTTTTTTTTTAATGCATCCACAACGACGCCATATCCAAGGAAAGCTTAGTGTATTAATACGAATGCCTGCTGTTCCCAACCTTTGAAAATCAAAACACACGCCTACCTGTGATGATTCAAGTGAACCGTTTACAGTTCTGTCGCACAGAACAATTTGAAGATTTGACAATCCGTTTGCGAATACAGCTTGAAAGCGAAACATAATAAAAAGAAATGAATAAACAGTTCAGTTCAGTTCAGTTCATTTCCTCAAGGAGACGTCACTGCGTTCGGACAAATCCATATATGCTACACCACATCTGCTAAGCTGATGCCTGACCAGCAGTGTAAACTGAACCAGTTTCAGTCTCAGTTTCAGTAGCTCAAGGCGGCGTCACTGCGTTCGGACAAATCCATATATGCTACACCACATCTGACAAGCAGATGCCTGGACAACAGCGTAACCCAACGCGCTTAGTCAGGCCTTGAGAAAAAAAAAAGAAAAAAAAAGGTGAATAAATAATAGATAATACAAAAAAAAAAAAAAAAAAAAAAAAAAAAAAATTAAACTACTACCACTACTAATAATATGTATAAGGCGCAAAAACTTGATGAAGTCAACTATAAGCGTACATGAATAAGTAAATTAAAAAAATATATATATAAAGGTAGTAGTAGTAGTAGTAGTAGTAGTAGTAGTAACAATAATAAATAAATAAATAAATAAGACAACAATGATGATAAATAAGCAAATAAATGTAAAACATGAAGACACTCATTCACACATACACCCACACATGCATAACTGATATGCACCAAACACCCTCCTTCACACACTCATTTCTAGGCTACGTATCGCAGCTTCCACGGCACTGGCACACACACACACACACACACAGATGAGCACTTACTTGTACAAGCACACACATATACTGTACGCCCATATCCCTCACCCCCAACCCCACACACATATATACAAAGATATATATATATATATATACTATATATATATATATACTATATATATACACCCGCACGTTCCAATATCCCGTTGCTCCCACAGTGTAGGCATGCATATACTCACATACCTCATCCTCTACTCCCCCCCCCCTTCCACACACACACACACATACGCACGTGCACAGAACTCTCCTGACACTTGTGTACACTTACACCCTCGCGCATGCACAAACACACTCAAACACACAGACCCACACATACACACACGCACAGAGGCTGCCACTGTTTGGCCGCAAGAGGGATGGGAAAAGATCTCTGATGCCAAGAACGTGGCGTCTAGTGTGTTGCTCAGTCTACTGTATTTGGAAAAGCCCACAGAGACTCTGTTCCGTTTTGAAGAAATGTCGGTTTGGAAATGATGCCGATATTTGATTTGCAAAGCATCATGCTCTATCTTTCATGTTAGACTTACGGCCGCTCCTTGTCTCTGCTTTTATTTCTTTGAGGCGACGATGGTGTGATGGCCTTGTACCTGTTCTTTTTGATATTCTTTGACTTTTCTGAGGATTTCCGATTTTCCTAGATGTAGACCGCTCGTTGGTGTTGCGTTACCAGCAAGTCTGTCAGCTCGCTTATTTCCCTTAACACCTGCATGTCCCGGGCAGTATGACCATGTGAGTTTTTTAATCTGAAAGTTGCGCATTGCCTTATGCCACTCTGGGCTTCCCATTCCGTTTTCAATTTTCTGTATGAGGTTCATCGTGTCTGTTAGAATCATGGCACGTTGGTTTCCAGGCGTATGGATGGACGATAGCCACTGGAGGGCATGTGTCACAGCTTCAACTTCCATCGTTAGGCTGGAGGTTGTGACTTTGTAGGCAGCATTCTCTTACCTAATTGTTTTTCCATTTTGTTTCGCAGTGAATCCCCAACCGGACTGGTCTTTGGTGACTGAGCCATCTGTGTATATGATGATGTCCTCTTCTTTACCGTTTTCTTCTATGAGTAGCTTCACTTCCGCATCAGTTTTGCCCTCTGGCCATTCCCGACATTGTCTTCCTAGAGTGGGTGAAATGGCTGTGTTGAATAGACGGTTGAGGTTTTGGGTTTTTTTCTCCCATTCTTTTGTTTCTTTCAGGTCTTGTAGTCGGCATACTAGCTGGATTGTGTCTTCCGCTTGCCCCATCCATGATCTTCTTCGTCCTAGACGGCTGCCTTTTGGTTCTTTGACTGCGTCATGCAGTGGGTTTTGAGGGTGAACCGACATGCTTTGTCAAGCCTCGATGAAAATAAAATGAAAAAAAAAAAACTAATATAAGAAAATAACAATAATATTAACAATAACAACAACAATAATGATAATAATAATAATCATCATCATGGTGAATAACAGTAATAATAACAACTCTCTCTCTCTCTCTCTCTCTCTCTCTCTCTATATATATATATATATATATATATATATTAAAGGTAAAGAAACATCATAACCGATAAATTGTACTAACAAAAACGACTGAACGTGGTAAAATAACACCATTATATAACCCGTCAGCTCAGTTGCCATAATATGATTCGGCAGAACAACCCAGACGTCGCCGGCATATCGCCATGCCTGCACTGAGGAGTACGTTATAATTATATACTTGCAAAAAATCACGATGATCAACTGATACAGTGTTTGCATTGCAGGTAGAAATGGTCTTCCTTGCGGAGCACTAAAACACGTCTGACCAGCGCGCGCGCCGGCGAGCAGAGACTGAAGTAGCGAGAGCCGAGACTCGGGAGAGAGAGATAGAGCACTGCCACACTGAAATGTTTAATGTCACTGCATAGTAGGTACTAATAAGAGCAACCGGGCAAGGGGACTATCCCCAACCCGGCGGGTCAGTCCCCAGGCCAGTGGTGGATAGGGGTCGGCCCCCAGATATGCCGAGGGTTTGCTGCGGGCGATGTAAGTCAGGCTTTCCTGGTCGAATAAGCAGTCCCAGACCAAATGGCGATGTTTCTACCAGGACGGGGCGGGGTAACAGGTGGCACTGTTACACCATACCAAATTCCCCATGTGTCCTATGATGGGTTCATCATGCGAGTAAGACTGAGGCGCATAAAAACCTCCAGCCCTGGGGAAGGAAAACCTCGGAGAAACAAACCAAGGTAGGGGATGCTCTTTAGCCTTGGTCGGCAAGTCACCTACGAGAGCGAAACTCAGACAAGAAAACCAACGCTGAAGACGTTTGTACTGGGCCCCTGGCGCGTAACGGCAGTACAACGCATTTACGTCATGGATGGGAAACCTCAAATCTTCTCGAGATGGTGCTCTACTAGTGGAGTCCCTCCGGGCTAGTAGAGTGCCGGGTCCTGTACCTCAAAAGGGCCCACCCCATGCTACTGGTGGTCACCCGTCCCGCTGCGGGGAGCCAGGCTTCGGAGGCGGAGACAAAATGCAAATGGCCGAAAAACATCTGACCCTGGAGAAACCTCTAGACCACTCAACATTCTCCAGTGGAATGCAGAGGGCGTCTACCACAAAAAGATTCCACTTACTAAAAGACTGTGTGCAGAAAACATAGACGTGACCTGTATCCAGGAGACACACCTGAAATCCAACCACTGATTCAGAGTCAGAGGTTACCAAACCTTCAAGATGGACAGAGAAGGAAGATCAAAAGGATGAGTGCAGATACTCGTCAAAAACAGTATATCAGCCTCAGAATTTACAGTGGATACAAATCAGGAAGCTGAACTCCACGGAATCAAGATTACAGTGGACAAGACGGTCATCACCGTCTTCAACGTGTACTGCCCTGAAGACAAAGAGCTCTCCTTACAGAGAATGGACATACTATTAGAGAACTGCTTGGTAGTAGGTGATTTTAACAGCCACTCAACCTGTTGGGGTTAAAGTGAGAATAACTGAAGAGGAGACGAAGTGGAAGACTGGCAGATAGAGAGCAATCTGCTTCTGCTGAATGATCCAGAAGACCCACCAACCTTCTCTCGCCGATGGCTCACCACAACCACCCCAGATCTTGCCTTTGCCACTGAAGACCTTGCCCCAAAAACCAGCAGGAAGGTAAAAGACAGTTGGCAGGCAGCGACCACAGACCAGTACTACTGGCCATCCATTTGCAGTATACACTAAGCGATGCCAAGTCTTTTCCCAGATGGAATTACAAGAAGGTGGATTGGGAGATGTTCGCGAGCCTTTCTGACGAGTACTGCAAGACCATCAAAATTACATCAACAGAAACCAACGCAAAAACTTCATCCAAGCCAACCAGAAAGCAGCCTCAAAGGCAATTCCACGTGGCGCTCGCAAGAACTACAGGCCATATTGGACAGAAAAGCTGCAGGAGCTTGAAGATGGAAGTGACAAGGATTAGAGAGGAGGTTGCCAAAAACAACCCAACACAATAAAACAACGTTACTCTCAAAGCCTGAACTGCCAAATACAAACAAAGCTGCAAGAACAAGCTGGATGGAGAAAACAAAAAAGCTGAACCCTGACAGAGATGGCAACAAACTCTGGAAACTCACCAAAGCCATGAACAACGAAGAGACAAGGTCAGCGCCTGTCACGCTTCAAAAAGACCAGGGGATGGTGACAGGGAGAGAGGCAGCAAACTGCTTCATAGACAGCTACGAGTAGATCAGCAACATCACTGTGTCAGAAGACAGAAAACAACAAGTCCATGATGAAATAAAGAATCATCAGGATGACCAAGACCAACCTGAATATATGGACAGGCCTTTCAAACTGAAGGAGTTTGAAGAAGCAGTAAAGTTTTTGCAGGACAAAAAATCTCCAGGTCCTGACAAAATCACCAACGAATTGCTAAAACACCTTGGCACCAAAGCAAAGACCAAACTCCTCGCTCTCTTCAACAACAGTTGGAAGACAGTGCATGTTCCACAGAGCTGGCGAGAAGCTGACATGGCACCCATCCACAAGAAGGGCGTATGATCAACTCGCGCCTAGTTTGGCACCTGGAGAAGAACAACATCATCACTCCAGAGCAGGCAGGCTTCCGCCAACATCATTCCACTGAGGACCAAGTGACCTACATAGCCCAGAAGATCGAGGATGGCTTCCAGGACAAACAGCATACACTGACGGTGTGGACAGACATGGAAAAAGCATATGACAAAGTTTGGAAGGATGGCCTCTGGAGGAAGCTCCAGAAGAGTGGTGTGACTGGCTGTATGTACCAGTGGATCTCGCAGCACCTAAACGATAGGAAGGCCCGAGTCCATGTCAATGGAGCATACAGTCGGAAGAAGACACTGAGAGAAGGAGTTCCTTAAGGAGGTGTCCTCAGCCCTACACTATTCCTCGTCTTTATCAACGACATCGTCAAAGATATGCCACACAAAGTCCAGGAAGCCATCTATGCAGACGATCTTGTCCTGTGGTGCTCAGAATAACACCTCACAACTGCCAACTACAGACTACAGCAGGCGCTGAATGTTCTCGAATGCTGGGCAAAACAGTTTGTTTGTAACATGCTGAGTGAATAGACTATAAGCTATCCACTCTGACCTTATCTGTAATCAACCCGTCTCGCCAGCTCCGTTCTTCCTCTGATATTAGACTGACTTCTCAGGATACCTCACGTCAGAAGAAAGACTCGGACCTATAGACACAGATCTTTTTCTTTTCAATCGCCAAAGACGTGGAACAAGCTCCCTGATAATCTCCGTCATTCTGATTTCCTAGCATCTTTTAAATCTCGTCTCAAAACTCACCTTTTCCCTCAGCAGTAAGTTCAATTGTGACAGGTCCACTTCCTTTGCGTTAGCTGTGCTTGACTATGTGTGTATAAATACGTATGTGTACATAACTACATGCATGTATATGAATGTGTATACTGTGTACGTGTGTTTATGTAAGTTTGTGCCTGCCTATGTGTGCGTATGTGTTAGGGTAGCTGTTAGATACACATGTATGTTAAAATGTATTATGCAGTGTCAAGAGTCACGTGTGTGTGTGTGTGCGTGCGTGTGTGTGTGTAGTGTAGTGTAGTGTAGAGTGTGTGTGTGTGTGTGTGTGTAGTCACATTCTGGTGTGTGTATGTAACTTGAACATTGATGTAATGTTTTATGTTCACAACTAAAAGCGTTTTTGTAAAGCACCTAGAGCAGATTTCTGGATAGTGTGCTGTATAAGTATCCATTATTATTATTATTATGCTATAAGTCTACCTTTAAATTCCGATACAAAGCCTCTCTCGTGCCCAACTCCTTGGCACATCTAAACAAAACCGAAATCGAGTCATGCTCCGTTATAGTGTTTTCTTGATGTGGGATACCCAGTTCTAGCATCTCGTATGCTTGTCAGAGATCCCCGAGGCTGCCGCATATACCAAGGTAGAGCCGATTGACGGCTGACATTCAGTGGGCGCGGCCGCTCATCATTCGTTCAGTCCTGCACGGCCCGCCGTTATTACTGATGGCAACTGAATATAACGGTCAGCCTCCATACCAGTCCGTACTGAGATTGAGGCATGCACACATCAGTAGCACTGGCACACATCGGCTCAGACAGTCATCAATAACATTTTACGTGCATGACCATTTTGTTTATTTACTCCGTCATGTAGGCAGCCATACTCTGTTTTCGGGGATGTGACATGCTGGGTATGTTCTTTTTTTCCCGGCGGCCGGCATACCTCAATCACGGATTTTCACCATCGCTGAAACCACTGAGCTGAATGGGACTATTGAGCTCGATGGCTGAAACCGACAGTCACTAAATAAAAAAAAATTAAAAAAAAGATCGACCGAGTTTATCCACGTTCGCTGAGCATTCTCACTATTTTTTAAGGTCACAAACAACGCACTTAGCGCATGGTTGGAGCCAAAAGCACCTCAAAATGACATAATCATAATGGGAATCGAATGTCTACGACCACACGCGAACGTGGCCCTCGATCGTGTGAATACTTTCGTCTTTTCGCGACCCCACCGCGCCAACCCAACCCACTGCACCAAAGAGCCCCCTTTCGCCCAATGAAATTTCCCGTTACAAACAGCATACATACGTAGGCGCGGATTACAAGATGGCGGATCGACTTGAAAATTGTGTTCCGTGTGTACTTTAAACATCTCTCCCACTCTCCTGCCAAACAGATCTTCGAAATCGATCAACACTCGTGAAAGAGACAAGTTTATCGTTGTTTGTACAACGTCAGGGATTCGAAGAAGGTAAGATGTTTATCATATTGACGATCTAAATAACTGCACAAAGTGAAACTGAAAGCTAAAACAGTAAAAATGATGAAAGATTGCAATCCACACGAGTCAGATGATCTTGTCCAACACACACACACACACACACACCACTATTGATAAACGACCATTGAAAACAGTCGTTCAGTTATAATGATTTCAACAAGTGCTGGATTCATTGTCGGTGATGTGTCACGGCCAAGCACTGTCACGAATGTGTGGAATACCTAACCCGTGACAACCCAAACCAGATTCGAAATCGCACAGTTCCAGTCAAGGTAGAAATTTTGTCTACTATCTACTAGGAGTCTGGGTAGTTAATGTATATATATCTATTTCTCTCTCTCTCTCTTATATATATATATATGTTTGTAAAAACAAATAATTAATGAATGATGCAAATCCCCATTTTGTCACAGGGGGTGAGTGACCTTTCATGATTTGTCATCCTCATCCTGTCTCAACTGTACACAAACACTTGAACAATCTCTCTCTCTCATATCATATCATATCAATATCAAGGCGTGGAGGCCTGACAAGGCCTTTTGCCTGCTTGAAGTGGGGAAGAAAAAGAGAGTCCCCACATATGTCTGGTGCATTTTTCAACACTGAGTGTGCAATGCTTGAAAAATCAAGAAATATGTAGATGAGTTTTTATATTTAAAATTCTCTCCCTAGTCTCTCTCTCCACTACCCCACCATGTTGAAAGAATCCCCCAACATACAGCACAGTGCTATACTTTCTATATTGTTTTAAATTTTTATCTGAGTTTCAATTGATTCAAACAGATTGGTAGTGCCAGTATAAGGGGGTATTACTTCAACTAAATACTTCTATACTAGGAAACCTAGTATATCAGTATATGACATATAATCTTAATGCATGCAGTGCAATCACAAATTTCTTTGTGTGTGTTAAAACTTAGACTGAATGTTAAGAGCACTATTAAAATTAGATTTTTTTTTCATTTTGAGATATAGGTTAATTTTGTCACAATTCTAACAAAGTTGTTTTTTTAAACTACAGTTTTTCATTACATTTAAATGTTTTATAATATCCTAAATATAAAATGAGGGTTCAGTTAGTAAAAGAAGCATAATTTCTGACAAAGTTATTTAATTATTCCTTATAAGGAAGTGAAGGCATGATGGTTAGGATGACGACCGGTCTGTAAAATCAATCTAGATAAATTATATGGACCACATTTTGCTTGTTTATAAAACTTAGACTTAGGGCTCACTGTACTGCATTTCTTTACACACACTCACACACACACACACACATATATATATATATATATATATGAAATCTCTCTCTCTCTCTCTCTCTCAATGTTACAAACAAAAATGGCACGGAGAAATAGAGAGCAATGACAGGTATAATTTAAATGGTTCTATTCATTTAAATCAATATTTCAAACAGAGAAGTTTATTAAGATTATAACAAATGGTGTAAAATTTGCTTTGTGAACAACAGATTGAGAGCACTTTAACTGAATGACAACAGAAGCCCAGAAGATGAAAATCATTTTATATTTAACTGCAAAAGATACGATGAATTGCGAAAAAACTGGACCATTGTCAATACAGCTCCAGCACAGAGAAAAGATTTGTTTGGCATACTGATGACAGAAAATGAAGATATGATTATGATACTTTCACTTGCAAAATATGTATCTGAGGCAATAAATATACGGAAAATGTCCATCATCGATCCAAATACTGAATCAATTAAAAATTTGTATGGGTTCCATGAGGAAAAAAAGCATACATAAAAAGGAAGGGCTACATTTGGATGGTCAATATTGACACTGTAATTATTTGATGTGTTCATATTGATAATTATGATCAGTGATGGGTTTTGATGTTGATGTATAAATAATTATTTCAGGATTTATATGTTCTTTAGTATGTGTTTGTATTGATATGATGTGTGACGATGTTGAATGCGTAAATATTTATTATATGATTTATCTGTACTTTGTTTTCTGTGTACTGTTTAAACCTTGGAGACAAATGACTGAAAAAAAGGCACATTACCCGTACCCCCCTGTCACATGTAATGTACTTTAAGTTAATGAAAAAAAGTGCCAAAGTGTCGCAAATCTTATTAGTTTATGTTGCTTCAATTCTTTTTCTTTTCTTTTTTTCTTCTTTCTGTTCCATTTTATATATTTTGCACCAATTTTTTTTTTTTTAGTACTTACTATTAGCTATGTCACCAGAGCTTTTCAGCTAATGACATTATTTAAACATTTCAGTGTTCAGTGCTCTCTCTCTCTCTCTCTCTCTATATATATATATATATATATGGTATAGGTCAGTCTCCCGAAATGGGTACCATTTGTGTTATATGGGGGTCAAAAATTAAAATTGCTATTTTGCCTTCAAAATCTATCACGCTCTGTAGATTATAACTTTATCCTTCCCTCTGTGAGTGAATTGGAACAAGAGACTGATTTTTCATCTTTTTATATGGTATTGTTTATAGCGTGTGTCATGAGTCTTGGTTGTAACATTGATCGATGCTAAACTGTACTGCAATGTAATTAATTTTACTATTCTATTTGGTCCAGTGAATATCAAAACTGATCACAAGTGCTGACTAGCACATTTGACATCAGTAGGAACAGGTTTTACTTTTAGCAAACCACTAGCAAGTATGTTTTACATCTTAATATATATGGAGGTTGCATATACCCTCACACATTCACACAAATTTCTTTTTCACACTTGAAGAAGCCAGAAGACACAGTTATTTACATTACATTAGCATTAGAATTAGATCTCAATGCACAGCCAATCAATTTTATTATATCTTGGTTGTAATACAGACGTCTGCCTGATCTTGGTTGTAACACGGACATCACATACAAATAACTATATGTTTGGATAATTTTAAGTGCAGTTTGTCTCTTTCTTCAAAGGTCAGTTGAAAGAAACACATTATCAGAGAGGCATGACAAAAAATAAACATGTTAACTGCACTTGTGTTTTATGAGCAGGCAGTTAACTTTTTGCCTTGGTTGTAACCCAAACGTCAGATACAATACAATTTACTGATTAACCACAAGTTTATTCAATCAACTTTGTCTGTTTTCTTTTAAAAAAAAAAGAAAGAAAAAAAGAAAAAGAAAAGCTGAAAGCAGCAAATCAAAAAAGAAAAGAAAAAAAGACAAGTGTCACAAAGCACTGATATCAGGGTTTGGCATTATCTTTCCACATCATCTTCAACGACACATGAAATACATGTAATCCGTTAATTGTGCTTTCAGCCACTTGATCTGCAGCTCTTGTGTTTTTTTGTGTGTTCAACATGGTACAGCACCTAAAACAAAGTAGAATTGCATGTAAAATCCCAGATTAGACAGAAATTTTGCTTACTATTTTTCTTCTTTTTTTTTTGATTAATAATGAGGGGAAAATATGCGTCAAGACAAGTATGAAAACAACAAAACTTGATATGTCTTCAACTCAGTAAATACACATATAATTATAAAATCACAAAAAATCAGGTGAAATTCTCAGAACAGCTCAAGTTTGTTAGTTGATGCCAACTGTGGTGATGTCAACTTTACAACTAAAATAGCAAATGTATCATTTCTGAATTTTGAAATAATCTAAAACAGAAAACAATGTGCATGAAATTACTAAATTACTGGCAGTTTTTACTAATATCATAGTAAAATAAAAATCAAGTGAGCTTTTCTGCACAGCTCCTGTTAGTATTTTGATACCAATCACAGTGATGTGAGCTTTATGACCAAGATAGCAAATGTATCATTTATTATTTTTTTTAAGATGATGTGCTGCTGCATGATGAGAGGTGTTAAAAGCGCAAAGCTGAGTATTTTTGTAACTTTGAACTCCTTTAACATTTCATTAACCTAGAAATAAAGTAAAATTATCTGCACATTTTTCGGTTGTAACATGACGGCGACATCAACTTATGACCACGAGCTGAAATACAGACTGATTTACATCAATAAATGGCATCAAATCACTGTCAGTTTCATACTAATCACAAAACAGTTTTCATTCATCACACATCTTGTTAATATGAGAGTGATCTACGGTCAATACAAGATATCAAGATAGCTGATTTCAAGATCTTACCACTTTGCTCACACATGGTTTTGAGTAGGCAATTCTGGGTTCGGATTTTTCGTTAAAACATCTTTTAAGCAAGAAGAATATATTAAGAATATAATCAAACACTTGAAGTGGCCACTTACCTGCTTACAACATTCAGACTTGCTGTGTATTGCTGGTAACTGCGATCAGCTCTTGTGCAAGATAGCCGACATTGGTTGTAACTAACTCTTCAACGCTGGGCAGGGCACCATCACATTTAACAGCTAGCACACTTTTTTCAGCTAATCACAAGCATTGATACAAAGACAAGGGCTGCAGGTCATGCTCTTCCGCAAACATGAAGCTCTTTGAAGCTTTGAAAACCCTATGTATGATTGAAATATACTATATTACAGTCTAAGAGAAATCTTGGTTGTAACTCAAGTTGTTGACACTAACTTAACAATCACACTGTTCAAAACACTTTAGTTAACAGCATATTTGTTTTTAGAACCAATAAAAGACTATATGTTTGTGTCATAAATTTCTGTCTGTATGAAATCAGCCAAGTCACTGTTCAAAATGTAAACCTGAGGACTGGAAAGAATTTTTATCTGAAAAGATACATTATAATGCTAACATTACAAGAGACAACAAAGTAGTTTATATGAAGGAATGGATTGATGCAGGGATAACTAACATCTTCCATTTGATGGATGGAAATGGAAATCATCTTTCTTTTGATGAGTTTAAACAAAAATATGCTACTGTCACAAGGGCAAACTTCTTAACAATAACAGTTACTGGCATTATTAGAGCAATCAGAAAATACCAAGAAAGATTTATTTACATGCACAATACAGAGAATGGGGGTGATCAAGAAAATACAGCATGGTGTCATATCCGAAAGGGTAAACAGGCAGTAAAGTCCATATTACTTAAATCTGATATCATTCCCACAGCTGTGAGAAAATGGAATACCTTATACACGGAACTTGAGTGGAAAAACCTCTTTCTCCACCCTATCAAAACAACAACAGACAAACAACTAAGATGGTTTTAGTTCATGTTACTTCATCGTATTCTATAAGATTTCTACCAACTCAAAAATTCCTTCATATATATGTAAGCATGCCAACTCCCCATTTTGTAATTTTTGCAGTCCAGGAATACAAACAATCCAGCACCTCTTTTGGGTCTGTCAGACTGTACGACAGTTTTGGATGGATTTTGTATCCTTGCTGCACAACAGATGTTGCCACTGTGCAAGATCAACATTAGGAGAACATCTCATTTTGTTTGGTTGTACAAAAAATGTAAAGACAGATAAAAGCTTAGACTTCATAATATTAACTGCAAAATTCTTCATCCATAAGTGTAATGTACAAGGAACAACACCTACACTAGACCATTTTATTAACTATTTGAAAATAAGATTCAGGTTAGAAAAATATTTGCCCTCCACTCTTGGGAAATATGAGCAATTCTGTTTCTAATGGCAGTTATATAAATGCCCTTGATTACTTAAGTAATCAGTTGATATTTAGTGAGTGGGAACACAATAGTATAGTCCATCTCTTTGCAATCCAACACATAGTACTATTTGATTTGTATGATAATGAATATATGTGCATTTACTTGTAGCTGTAGTACACAGCAACATTCAGCCAGTTAGAAACAAAAACATACACTTTCACTTGTAACTTTAATTCCACAGGATGCTTAACAAAACATATTGATATTAGTAGATGATTATGTAAGGTTTGTTTTGTAACTGATGTTATCCATGTGATCATGGTATCTGTGCACTCTTGATGTTATGTGTTGCAATGTCTTGTATTCTCAATATTTGTTCATTAAAAAACAACAACAACAAAAAAAACCAACAAAGAAATCAGTCAAGTCTTTTGCATATGTTTGTATTTATCCAGATGGAAATTTTGACAACTGATGTGTTGACTCCTTGGGTTACAACCACAATGTGAATTGTTAAGGTTAATTATTTTCTAATGGCTGCGTGCTTTAAATAACATATGTACATAGACTTTTACTTTCAACACAACAATTTCAAGTGATAGTATTTGGTTAATTAAATTTGCCATTTTTATTCATCATTCACAAAAACAAACTGATGCAGAACTTCATGTAACAAAATGGCAGCAAGATATCGTTGAATTCACTCGCATCTCACCTTTTTTCACCCAAATTGAAGGTCTACAGTGTTTTTGTTGTTCATAGCATTTATTCAATGCATGTTTTGTAAAATTTAAGTAACTGTGTATTAAATAAAAACAAAGGTGTGAATAATGTATACATTTTAATGAACACCGCCCTAATGGTACACATTTTGGGAGACTGACCCATATATATATATATACGTTTTCTAGGTGGGGGGTGGGGGCGTTGTGGTCTTTTCTTTGGCAACAGTGATACACCATGTGACCATCAAATGAAAAGTAATAAATAATCTCCTGACACGTTGACAGGTCAATCAAAGTCAATTTATAACAGAGTTATAGGAACTCCTTAATCAGGTTAAGATTAAGAACACATGAAATAACTTCACTGCTACTACTGTAAGCGTAATCTGTTTGCAGTATCAAATTAATTTTCAATCATTTTGTATTGTATTCAAAAACAAAAAAGCACCCGTTTTTCCATACTGAGTTACATTTCGAGAGTGAAGTTATAAATTACTAAAATAGCTGTGTTTTATTTTTACTGCAAAGATGTCCAAGTTTCTTTTCAGTCATTTCAATGCCTTTGTGTGTGCAGATATTTCCAAAACACCCATGGAGAACATATTGGACAAGCTGAGCAGCTTGGACAACGTACAGCTGCGAGCTGAGCTGCTGAAGCTTGGGGAGAGAGTGGGGCCAGTCACCCCCACCACACGCCCTGTCTTCCTGTCCAGGCTGGCTCACAAGTTGCACAGAGCACAATGCCCTGAAGGGGAGGAGGACCAAAACAGCCAGTGTCCTGACAGGAAGGGAGACAGAAGCTCAACAACTGACACCACTGCTGCCATTTCTGAGCAAGACAGTCCCGCAACAGGAAGAAAAGGGACAGCGAAGAGCACTGGGGAAAAAGAAGCATCTATGTACTATGTTGTAATTCAAGTCGACTGCTGTTCTTCATCGGCCCTGGATGATTCTAATACTGTGGCAGGTAAACTGGTTAAGAAGTGGGTTTGTACCCTTTTACTTTTTTTTTTGTAATAGTTTTAGTCACCTTTTTGTTAGTCCATGGCAGCGGTTTGAAGTTTTGTGCCTTTGTACAAAATTTAATGTTTTACTTGGACTTGTATTAAATTTCGTTTAAATCAACGTATTCAACCTATCTTCACAGTCATTCAGATTTCATTCTACGTCAGTAAGGAGATTTCATAAGTTACGAAGACAGCGCAGTTTATGTCATTCAGAACAAATACATTTAACTTAACAGAAGTTTGTATGTGTGCTTCAAGTTCATTCAACTGGATCAGATGTGTTTTATAGATTAGTCATGGCAAAAAGAATGAAGTCAGAATCAAAGTATAGAGTGTATAAATTTTCGTGCTTTTGGTTATTCAGAGCAGAGGGTGTTCACTGAGAAGCAGGAAGCCCTGGCCTTCATGAAGAAAAATGCCGGGTCCAGGCTGAAGGTCTTCCCGAACAGTGCTGACGTCAAGCGATTTATGACACAATGTCAGCAGTCAGATGATCAAGGACAAGGCTCTGAATCCAAGGTAAATTAATAGTTACAGCTTTGTCATAGTATGCAAGATTAGGGCTTCTTGTAATGCATTTTATACACAACTCCCGATGCTTTGAAAATAGAAATAGATGCACTGGTTTTTTCATTGAGTGGGCTCCAGTGAAAATCCTGTGTGGGGACTTAGTCTGACGCTAGAATCATCTGCTAACAAGATGATTTCTTTCCCTTCACCACTTCTGTGGTGTGCTTGGACCAGAACCAGAAATCTAGATGGGTATGACTTGAACTGAGAAAACATGTATAAGAATAAATGAACTCAGAAAAGCAATTCCACATCTGTCTTACAGAACAAGCACTGCTTGGTTAATGTACAAATCTGTCCTCTTCCCTTTGTTCACTCAAACCAGTTGGCACTGGTAATCAAGACATACATATATCACAAAAACAAAGTCTGCGTAAGTTTCACATGAATTTAGATTTATCATTTTTTGTGCACTTTCAGGTGGAAGGAGGGAGCAGCACTCCCAACCCAGTGGCAGAGGCTGAGAAGTTGGCTTTCAAGGGTCCCAAGAACCAGGAACTGGTGCAGCTCCGGAGAATGCTGGAGAAGGGGGATGTGGCCACGGTGAAGACAACTGTGTGGAACAACCCCCGCTACCTCATCACAGGGGCAGACACACCTGTCATTCTGCATGTATGTAACATGGTGGTGACAGATTAACTCTTTCACTGCCATAGGTGACTTAAGTTGACTGGACAGTTCACCGCTGTAGGCCACTTTGGTTGACATTGAAGGGTCATGTTAAATGGACCATTTTTCACACTGTAACAAAGCTTGACAGCTGCAGCCAACTTTACTGCACAACAGGAAATTGACAGACAGACCTACCCCCATGTTTGAAGTGAACTGTGTTGTTTTGACGCAACCAAAGTGTGTGACCAAAACCATTGAGTCCAGAATATTTGCTGCTGGGGAGTGTTTTTCACACAGGAAAATTGGTGGCCAAAGAGTTAAGTCAGGGCTAGAATTTCTGGATAATGTTAAGTTGTACTTCATCACAGGAGCAGACACGACGTCATTCTACATGTATGTAAGATGGTGATGGCCAATTAGTCAGGGCAAGAAATTCCTAGATTTTTTTTTTATTTAATTTTTTTTTTTTTGTCCTGGGGCCAAGGGGATTGAAAAAAATCTGCTTGTCTCCATTTCTTCTACTTGCTCTCCATAAGTAAAGAGATGGTCAATTATGGTGACTACAGGTAGTGCAATAAAAAGTCAGGAGAAACGATTCATTATACAGAAAGTGTGAAAAACAAGAAAATAAAAAAAACTTTGAAGGGAGTATGTAGGTCTTGAGGTAAAAAGAGGAACGTGTGATCGGTTTGCATTGAAGCTAGCTGCTCAGTAACCCTTTCACTGACTGTCACAAACTTGCTGCCAAACGGACAAGTGAAGAGAGCATTTACACTCATTGGCCCAGTGGTTTAGTTGTCCTGGACAATTGCATGAGCAGATATTTCATGCCCTGGATAAAGTATGGTTAGCACAAGCATACATGCATGTGTAATACCACTGATAGCACAAAGTCAGTCAGTTTTCTGATGCTTTTGAGTTTGACATGGTACAGTATATCACTATATAATATATGACACCATAACTGAAACTAGACATGACGTCCCATTTGTTTGGCTGGGTAGGAAGGGATGCGACACAACGCTCTTCACATCGCCGCCAAAGCCAACCAGGCGGCAGCGGCCAGGATGGTGATGGAGACTGTTCTGGACCCCAACTTCACCAAACTCCTCTACAGCAACTCCAATGACACGCAGGAATCTCGCAGCCGCAGGATCATGTACCTGTTTGACCTCTATCTCAACTCTCCCGATAAAGGGGTGAGTGCTGGCCACCTTTTCTTGCAATGATTTAAACCACAAAACAACTTAAAGAAAAATGCATATATACATATATTTTGAAGTGTCATTTTGCATTCAGTTAGTCAATGTTTCAGTTTCAGTTTCTCAAGGAGGAGTCACTGTGTTCAGACAAATCCATATAGGCTACACCACATCTGTTAGGCAGAAGCCTGACAGCAGCATAACCCAACTTGCTAGTCAAGCCTTGAGCGCATTGTCCAAATGACTAGATGCCCAGTTTGATTTTCCAGTGAAACTTGCTTGAAAGAGCAAGTCTGGGATTTGAACCAAGACCCTCACAGACATGCATTTGCAGTTAAGCATCTTGGCGGGGGTTAAGTTAGGTAGTCAACAGTTAACAATACGAGATGCTGTGGCAGAAAGGGTTAGTTCTGATCCAGCTTTAACCAGTAATCAGGGTTCAAGACCCCGTTTCAGCGTGGTGTTGTATCCTTGTGAAAGGCACTTCACTCCGGTTTTTTTTTTCTCTCACTCCAACCAGATGTGAACGGGTAACTGACATATGTCTTATCGGCTGTATGTGCCCATCTTTGTCTGAAAACTTAAGTCTGACCACCACTTGGTAAATTGGAAGGAGAGATTTGGCCCTGCCTTCCTATTCCATGCCCTAGACACTGAATTATAGCCAATAAGAATTTGCTGCCCTGATGGCCATGAAAGGCTATGGGACTTTTAACATTTTTTTAACACGTCAGAAGTTGCTAATTTTGGGATGGCTGGAGTGGGGAAAGTTATCTGAGTATGAATGCATGAAAACAAAATTGGATGATCTCTCTCTCACACACACACACACACACATATATATATATATATATCTGGAGTGATGGCCTAGAGGTAATGCATCCACCTAGGAAGCAAGAGAATCTGAGCGCGCTGGTTTGAATCACAGCTCAGCTGCCGATATTTTCTCCCCCTCCACTAGACCTTGAGTGGTGGTCTGGACACTAGCCATTCGGATGAGATGATAAATCAAAGTCCCGTGTGCAACATGCACATAACGTACGTAAAAGAACCCATGGCATAAAAGAACCCACAGCAACAAAAGGGTTGTTCCAGGCAAAATTCTGTACAAAAATCCACTTCGGTGGAAAACAAAACAAAACAAAAAAACTGCATGCAGGAAAAAAAAGGGGGAGGGGGGGGCGCTGTAGTGTAGCGACATGCTCTCCCTGGGGACATCAGCCCGAATTTCACACAGAGAAAGCTGTTGTGATAAAAAGAAATACAAATATATATATATATATATATATATATTCTGGATTCAGTTTTAAAAAGAGAGGTTTTAAAAAAATTAATTTTCTGTTCCAAATGCATTTACTAAAATATATATATGTGCACTGAACAATGCCAACAGCTTTGCTGCTTCAGGATTTAGTTCAGATTATAGACAGGGTTACCTGGTGATAATCGTGATGATAACTTATATAGTGTTTCTCCATGTCAAACAATGCTCAGTTGCGCTGTACAATGTACAAACCAATGTATAAATGTTCATTCAAACACTAAAACAAAAACTTACATGCACAAACCCTGCACAGACATCCATTCAAACACTATTTATGTTCATATACATCCACACAAAAACCACACACAACACGATACTCATGGCACAAACCATAATTATACCAACAGTGTGCTGAGACACCACTGCACATCGCCTGCAAAATGGGACACCCAGCTGTTGTTCAAAGCCTTGTCATGTACTCCGCCACAGACCGCGCCAGGATCAACAAATTCGGTGAAAAACCAGAGCAGGTCGGTCTTCTTTTTTCTTCTTCTTCTTCTTTCAGTATTAACTGACATTTTCGTATCCCCTAACTGCTGAACCTTGGTGAAATGAGATCAGTCTGGCATTATTTTAACCCCTTCATTGCTAGTACGTTTTGCTGTAGCCTATGCTGAGAAAATTTTCAGAAAAACAAGAATGATTTTAATTTGCTTATATTTAAAAAAGTACTGAAGATAAGTGCATAAAAGTATATATCGAATGAAAGGAAAATGAACCAAGATTTTGTTTTTAATACTCACATGTTCAAATAATGAGTCAATCTGACACAAAAATTCCATAAAAAGCAATAAAAATAAAAAATGGGACGGTCATTCCATCATGTAGGTGCTACAACATCAACCAGGTTATCAACCAGTCTTTCTTGTGACTGTTGTGATCAACCACACACACTGTCAAGGCTGAGCAACAGTGTCCAGGTCCATAAGACTCCAACACAGTCCACACAAAGGATGAAAAGGGTGTACTCACCCAGCATCTATCGTCTGTAAAAACGCTGTGTGTGGTACTTGCAGAAACAGTCTTCAAGACACAGTACTGGTTTGCTGGGGCAGTCTGGGCTGTAGAACCTTACATCCTTTCTTCGCCCATTCTTCCAGCAGACTCTGCACCTCCTTTGTAGCCGGGTCTTCTGTGGGATAGGTGGGATGACACCACTGAAGTGTCGTCCACACAGACGAATAGTGTGGTCATCTTCAGCAGTATCTGTCTTGGTCACCAAAAAATCATGGCACTAATTGCATCCTTCTGGAAGTCCAGGAATGTACTGCTGTTGCCTGCTTTTTAGGACAGGATGTGTGCATTCAGCATGGCAATTTGTAGAAAATGCACACACAGCTATTTTGTACCACTTCAGGGTTTTGCTTGTGGCATCGCAGGGATGCAGCTGTTGGTCATGATGGTCCATGGCACCCATGTTTTTGTTGTAAACCAGAATTGCTGCCATTTGGTCTTGCTGCGGCTGGTCTTCAACTGCAGGTTTGTGGCAAGTTGTCAACTCCAGATGGTCCAGGATGAACATCATGAACATCACCATGCTGCATACCTGAAACACATTGCACAAAAAACTAAGTTTGTTGGGTTTTTTGTTGTTGTTTTTTTACATATAAAAAAGGTTATGAAATGGTACCAATTTCTTGCTTATTGTTTTCAGAAGCTAAAATACAAACATACACACACCTACGCCTCCACCCCCACCCCTCAAAACACACACACACAGAAACTGGTTCATGGTATGCCACATCCCCTTCATTCTCTTTCTCATACATAATAAAATGACAGCACACACACACACACACACACATTCTACAAGTGTTGCATTTACAAAGTAATTTAGACATACAATTCTGTATATCATTCTCTGATTTCAGTTTTGAAAACATCATCTCATCCCCCCCCCCAACAATGACAGCGAGCCATGCCTCCTGCTGTTTTGGTCACACACACTACACACATAACTGACTTTCTCTCACACACACACACACTGATCAGTGACTGACGAAGCTACTTACCACAGCTAACACATTCAAAACACACAATGCAGTTATATTCATTGTTACAACAAACAGAAAGCAAATAATAAACTGACAAACCTCGCAAACACCCACCTGCATCTTGAATCAGCTGAGCTTGTCTGTGTTCATTTTCGTCAAGCAACCCCACCTCCCACCCCCCACCATGTCAAAATCGGCATCTTCGGCAGCGACTTCATGCAGTTCTGTCTCATTCAGTCCACAATCTTCATCTCTACTATTTGCATCGTGAAAGATTTCTTCCAATATTTGTGCAAGTGTTGGGGTTTGTCTGCGTTCAGCCATGGCTTTGCAAACACAACTTCATACAAACTTGCAAAACTTTTGCCATAAATATAACAATGAGGTGAATACTTTTGGCTTGTGGAACTCAGGAGATAAAGAGCTCTCAGGGGAGCTAATTTAATAGTTAGCAGACTGTATTTTCTATAATGCAGGACTCGAAACATAGAATGTTGTATATAACGTACGGCGTGCATCAATACAGCATTGGTGAACGACATTTCATGATGTACACTGTACGTCAACAGCTCAGTCAAGACATTAACTCTATTGAGACATAGTTAAATAGTGCATGTAGTTTTACTGTGATGGGCAAATATGGGCATATTTTGAAAAATTCAATAGACTTTCACACAGAGAAAAAGACATACAAATTATATATCTCTAGAAAGTTTACCATCTCTTCTTTTAACACGTTAAAACAGTTTTTTCATTAAATGCTGCTAAATTAAAAAAAAAAAAAAAAATTATGTCACTAAATACTGAAAAAAAGAGAAAAAAAGAAAAATAGTAATAGTTTACTCACCAGGCATGCCATATCTATGAGCTAATCCACAAGGCAGCATAAGATGATTTTCTCACACAGTAAGGTTCCCTGATTCTCATGAATCAGTTTGAAGTCAAATGTTGCATATCAAACTGTTAGAAAAAAAAAAAAAAAGATCACAAAACTGGAAAGAGAAAAAGAAAAACCATACAAATCCATCACTTGAAAAAAAGAAAAAAACCCAACTATTTACACATTTCTGCTGCAGCAAAATTATTATTTGCTGTAGTCCTTGACTGTGTGGAACACCTCAAAGCATGGAACAGCACAGAGGGGCACTTTACACTGCACACGTTTGTGGTGGGTATTTTTGTGTGCGTTTTTCACCTCTTGACCTGACGCTCCTTGTGCTTTGTGTTTGGCGTAACACACCATGCACCCTCTCTGTGCTTTCCTGGTCTGCTGCTCCTTGGTGGGTGGAATGGTTAGCAGGCCAGTGACTCCCTGGCCTCAGTCTCCCCATGTCTGCTCCTGTGTCTGGCAGATCTCCTCCTCATGCGTGCAAAGTGTTTTGAATTTCTGCAACAGACAATGCTGTCATAAGAAAAAAAGAAAAGCTTTTGCATGTATTGCAAAAAAAAAAAAAAGGGGGGGCAAAAAAGAAAAGAAAAAAACAAATGCAAAATAAACATCATAATATTACACAGCATATACACATGCATAATAATTCAGGAGTGACAGTATAAATAGCACACATGCATAGACACGCCCATGCATAATACACTGACACACCCATTGCACAGACACACACCCACACAATTTAATAAGTGTACACACACAAAATGATAATTTTACATTAATATATACAAATTATTCATTAAAAATTGTAAAAATCAACATTATTTACATAAGAAATAAATTAGCAAAGTATCAAATTGTAAACACACTCACCTCAACAGGAGTGGACGTGTCTGGAAAGTCAGTGAGAGTCCTGGGGTCCCAGCGAAAGGTGCAGCCAATGGGAAGTTTGTCAGGTCTTTTACCCACTCATACAAGTACTCATGTTCCTCATCGTCAATATCTGCAGTCATCAAGTCATCTTGTCTTGCAGTATGGTCGTCACTGTTGTCACTGTCGATTTCTGTCTCAGCGTCGTAGGGGTCAGTCAGCAAAGTTTCGTCGTCACTTTCAAAATCATCATCTGGTACTAACTGAATGTCATCATCATCAGAAAAATCATCAGAGAATTCATCACCAGTGTCAAGGAGGTCATGTTCAATGTCTGATCCTCCTCCTGTCACAATTTCGACAGCCTCACGCAGGGAGTACATTCGTCTTGGCCGCCATTTTGGTGATGAAAAGATCGACCTTTCACCCAGTCTAGAAAAGTCCAGAAAAAAGCCTTTCATGCGGTTAACGATCAAGGGGAAATAACTCGGTTTTTCCTAGACTGATCCCTCAAGACAGCCTGATTAGTTTCCCTTTCACTGAACACTGCTGAGTGTAAGAAAAAAAATTACGCGATCTGCCGCATCCTATACTACGGCACGTTATTCTGAGCACACACACACACACACACACAGATTCAAAGATATTTCAATACTGTTAGTAGTGTAACCCTTTTTGAGGCATGGAGGAGGTAAAAGCAACGTGTAACGTAAGATAATCATAGAAATAATCAACAATGCAACAAGCACAAGGGATCTCTGAGATATCATTTCATACTGAAATTATGAGACCACAGTCGCAACCTAACACAACTTTACTTAACTTCATAAATGTACTTAAGATTTAACATGTCATTTTTTGCTCCCAGAAAACAGTTCACAATAATTGCATGTGGAATGAACGCATGCATATTTCTTTGAGATAAAACATGTTTCTGATTTCGTCATATTTGGGGCATTTCATAATAAAGTGAAGTTCATCACCATGTCAGTTTCTGCCTTTTTAACTCTTTAGTCTTTACAAAGACGTTCTTCGCAGGGAATGCCAAATCGTCATCCAACTTCAATCATCAGTCTATGGTTGCTACATCGAAATTTAACCAATAGTTATATGTAAACATCTGGCAACTGATAATGTATTTCTCTCGTTTAAAGTCTGCTTCGTAATTTGTGCACAACAAGCATTTGTTATTTGAGTCTAAAGCTTCACGCCAAGAACAAACATAATTATCTTGCAAAGCCACACACACACACACACACACACACACACACACACAGTGTGTACTCACTGTCAGGGGAGAGCAACTTTCCTGCACTGCCTGGAGGTTGCAGATTGGGGGCTGAGGCGCTCAGTTCATGTTTCTGGGCCGGCTTCAGCGTCTGCTTCTGCGCTTCGTTCTCATCCTTCTCACTGGATGGTGAAGACGGTGGTGACCTCTCACTGGGTGGTGAAGAGGATGGTGACCTTTCATTGGGTGGTGAAGAGGGCAGTGACCTTTCATTGGGTGGTGAAGAGGGCAGTGACCTTTCATTGGGTGGTGAAGAGGGCAGTGACCTTTCATTGGGTGGTGAAGAGGATGGTGACCATTCATTGGGTGGTGAAGCGTTTGCAGCCTTGAAGTCCTCGTTCTGACTCAAAGAACTGCTTTCTCCAGATGCACTCTCTCTTCTGATCAATGGTTTCAATTTCTCTGTGGCTAAAGCTATTGTGTTGTCATTCAGAGCCATATTTACAGCAGATTCAGACTGATTCTTGCCAAGCTCTTTATGGCTCTTTTCTGAACTGGCCTTTTTCACTGGAACAGTTTCTTGGGATGGCCGATCCATTGTTTTGTCGAAAAACTATGCTTCACATATATTATTCTTTACAATGGGAGTCTGTAATCAACTCCTTTGTAGAAGCCAACTTTTGCGTTTCATCCATTTTCTTACCACCAGATTTTGTGTTATTCCTGTGCTGATGCCGATGGTGGAAGCTTGATGTGTGTGTGTGCATGGTTAATAGTAATCAGCATCTGTTGCAGCGTCTCATCTGTGGTGAAATTCGTTGTAAACATAACTATCATGAGAACTGAACATTTGTTCCACTCAAAAGCGAACAGACTGGCTTGTCATCATTTGAAGTCAGTAATGTGTTGGGGTCTGTCAGCGTGTGCACTTGTCCAATTTCAAGACTGACAAAAAGCGGTTTGAAGAAGATAATCACTGAAAAACTCGTGCTGATGAAAAGAAAAAAAAAGAAAAACAGAAACAGAAAAACAAAAGAGAAAAGTCATTCAAGAATGCCACCAACTTCAAAGAACACCTATAGAGTGAAGTCAACAATCAGCGTTCAAGACTAGTGAGCCAGCTATCAATAGGCTGCCAGTTCTGATCAATGATAGATGATGCACTTTTTGTCAGATGGAAAAAAAAAAGAAAAAAAAAAAGTAGGTGCCTTGGGCGTTGGGGCCACTAGCAGGCTGTCATGTGAAGCTCCCAGGGTGGCAAAACGTCTCTTGGCATTTTGCACCCAACAGGGGGTGGATGGGCTGGGTGATGGATGGAGTCATCAGCTACCTGGTCAATAACACCCTGGAACAGATGACAAACAGCAGATATAGACAGTATTAAAAGAAAACAACATCACAATGCGCAACAGTTGTTGTTGCAGCTGCAAATAATAATGCCACATCTGTTCTGTCAGCAGCTCCATTTTTTCTTCTTCTTTTTTTCTATTTAAAAAAAATTCTTTCATAATTTTATTCTTTCTTTCTTTCTTTCATTTAAGTTTTTTTTTTATAATTTTTTATATGGTTTATTTGTGAATATTCTCTTTCTTTCTTTTTATTATTTTTTTCTTAGATTATGAACTTTTGCTGATATGTTTTTAATCTTTCCATATTTTTTGTTTGTTGTTTTGTTTTGGGGTTGTTGTCCCGTCCCCCCCCCCCCACCCCCCTCCTCTTGGATCACACTTCCTTTGATTGCCTCTGTCAGGTTGACAGAAGTATCACATTTCTAACAGCCTTTCCATCTTTGCTGGACATAGCAGTTTGTGCATAGCTTTTTTGTTGTTTTTTTTTTTTTTTTTTTTTTTTTGAGTGATCTATAAATTGGTGGATACAGTGACAGAACCACGCATTTATCAGAATTATGAAAAGCAAAACAAACAAACAAAATAAACAATACTGGAGTCAGAAGCAGTGCTGCAACAGTGCAAGACAGCGAGCAAACTTGCCTTCCATCACCCACCCAGCACCCCCCCCCCCCCCACTGCCTCCCTCCCCCATTGTCCCCATTTGTTTGATCCCTATCATGGGTATGTATGTATCTATGTGCATATCCAGGGACACAGACATACAGTGGTGGGATGGTTATTGCCCCCTCCCAACCCCCACTCCCCGCATCCCCCACATTGCCAGTGATGCTGTTCAAACTATCTCTGCATTCATACCAAAGTGGTCCGCTAGTGACATGTGCTGACTGTGGATAGTGGAGCTAGTCTACACTGTATGTTTGTGTGTGTGTGAGATAGAAAGAGAGAGGGGGGGAGGAGGAAACAAAAGTTTATTCAATAAGGCCATGGCCCCATTTGAAGGGGTGATTACATATTTTGTATGACTTGATGGCCCCACTTGAAGGGGTAATTACATATTTTGTATGACTAGATTTGCATAAGGATATAATCTTACTATATGCATGCTCAAAGAAAGCTCTGTTCTGTTTAACCAATGATGAAACAATGTCTTTTTAATTTTAATGAGTTATAAATAAACCTGGCAAGATTGTGTGAGAAAGAGAGACAGAGAGAGACATGTCTGTGGATAAGAGAGACAGACAGACAAACATACAGACAGATAGACAGACATATGTCTGTGTGCAAGAGACAGATACATATGTCTGTGTGAGACAGACAGACAGAATGAGAGACAGAGAGATAGACAACTGTGTGCCTTCACACACACACACACACACACACACACACAGAGTAAGAACGAACAAGCAGAATTGTATTTTTCCAGGGTATTGAAATAAGAAAAATAACCAGAAATCTTTTTTCCACCCAGTGCTGGGGTACAAAATTAAGAAAGAAAAATACAAGAAAAAATAATGAGAGAAAATTGAAATAGGAAGAAGAGAGGAAGAGAAAGAGAGGGGGATAGTGAAGAGAGTAATAATAATAATGGATACTTATATAGCACACTATCCAGAAATCTGCTCTAGGTGCTTTACAAAAATGCTTTTGTTAATATGAAACATTACATCTATGTTACATACACACACAAAAATGTGACTACACACACACACACACACTCTGCATACATACATTTTAACATACATGTGTATCTAACAGCTACCCTAACACATAAACACACATAGGCAGGCACAAACTTACATAAACACATGCGCACACAATACACATTCATATACATGCATGTACTTGAGTACACATACATACGTATACACGCATAGTCAAGCACAGCTAACGCAAAGGAAGTGGACCTGCCACAATTGAACCTATTGCTGAGGGAAAAGGTGAGTTTTGAGTTGAGATTTAAAAGATGCGAGGGAATCAGAATGACGGAGGTTATCAGGGAGCTTGTTCCACGTCTTTGGCGATTGAAAAGAAAACGATCTGTGTCCATAGGTCTTACTTCTGACATGAGGTATCCTGAGAAGTCGAGTATCAGAGGAAGAATGGAGCCGGCTGAGACGGGGTATAGGTATGGAGGTGTAAAGAAGCAGACAGACGGACAGACAGAAGGTGAATGCAGATGGTTTATTTATCAGATCACAGCTCCTCATAAAAGGCCAAGGGAATAAATCATGTTACAATACTATCAACTTACCAAAAAAGTACAATTTATAATGAAATACCAACAAATGAATAGAAAGCTGGTTTATGATGTGGCTATGAGGCCATGATCTGATTCAGAGGGGATGGGAGGTGGGGGTGAGGAAGGGGCTGGGAGAGAGAGAGAGAGAGAGAGAGAGAGAAAGATACCCCACCCAATTAAAATTCTGACTGAAATGTCATGAGAATGCTGACATAGAAAAATGGTAACCAGCATCACAGAATAAGCTGAGGCATGTATTGGTTGCTGGTTGCTTTTTTATCGCATTTAAACACGAATCAAAAAGCGAACAATTCCAGCTCTTTAATCAAGGGAGGGGGGGGGGGGACGCACTTCTGTACTCTGTGTGTGTGTGTGTGTGAGTGTGTGTAAACTGTGATTATGTGTGTGTGAGCACACATGTGCAAAGAAGACTTAGATATAATATTTGATAATATGCACAAATACAATATATCCTCTCTCTCTTTATTTCTGTCTCTTTCTCTCATTGTCAGCGTGGGTGGTGCTATGTGCATCAAGAATATAACTAGCTGCAATGTTACTGATTTTGAAGTCACAGCCAGAAATAAACCTTTTGATCTGAAGCGCTTGTCTTGATGTTATTTTAGTCTTCAACAGAAGAGCCTCATTTTTCCCAAGATGATAATTGTGTGTGTGTGTGTGTGTGTGTGTGTGTTTACTGCTATCTGTATGTATATTTGTATGTGTCATGTGTATGTGTGTGTGTGCATGCACATGTATGTGTGTGCATGTGTGTATGTGGTCATGCGTATGTGTGTTTGGAGAGACTGAGAGGGGGAAGGGGACTACATCAGCAGTGTATAACGTCATAATGACTCCTTGGAATCTTTCCCAAGTATGTGCAGGCAAGAAACAATCAATATGGCATCAGTTCAAATGCTGATCACAAACAGTGAATCACACACACACACACACAAACAACAATAACAAAAACAACAACAACCACATTTAAGACAGAATCACAGCCTTTTCTTGAAATTGCTGTCATGCCTTACTTTCTAAATTATGGGTTTTTTTTCCCCCTTATCCAGTCTGCTATAATTGGAGTAACTCTTGAAGTCAAAGATTTCACATGGACCTGTTTTGTTTTTGTTTTTTCTTTTAGTACACGGACCTCTTTTTCTTTTTTTCAATTGCTATGATTTTAAAGCACATATGAATTGAATGAATGCTATTCGGATTCCTAACACAAACACACACACACACAGTACACATGCGTGCACATACACACACACACACACACAAACACTTCTAAAATTTTAATCAAAATACTGCTTTCCACATTGTCTTTACAATTCTCTCCTTCTCTCTCTCTCTGCTCTGCATAGTGGCACTGTAGATATGAATTCACAGCACAGATACCTGTAGAAAGACTATGGGAGTTTTAACCTTTTTGGAAAAAAACACGTTATCAATGTTCAGAAATCAAGAACATGACATTGCTCTACATTAATCAATGAAGTATTTTGGGGTGATTTTCTGAAGCAACTATATCTTTGTATGAGTGTGTTTGAGTGTGTGTGTGTGAACATCTTCAAAACAATATTACACACACTCTACAGACACAACTTGTCCATGTTGACAGCTGAATTTTACACAGGGAAATTAATTCTTGTCATTGCTTCACATGCATTTCCACTTCTGATTACCTATAACTAGAGTAAGAAAAAAGGGGGAAGAAAAGAAAAAAAGGTGGCATTGTATTCAGTTGATAGACTCTCTCTGAGCATCTCAGATTTCAGTATTTTTGTTGTTGTGGCAAGAAAGAACCAGCAATGCATATGATCCAATACAATCAATCATCATTGTCATCTTCTTGCAGCTGTTTCAACGTATATTCCTTTGTTATATATATATATCTGAATCCTTTACTGCAGTTAATATGCTGTATTTCAACATACCTTGTTTTTTCCCTTTCTGAAATCAATACCTGAATCCTTGGCATTTTCGGAAAGTGGTCTTGGGAGTCTCACATGCCAGTTTAAGCAGCCTTGGCTTGTGACATTTACCAGCAATGCACTGCTTTATATTTGGTCTTCTGTGATACTTGTGGTCAACATAAAACAAGTTTTCTTAAAGTTTTTTTCTTCTTTTGTTTATTATGGTGTTTCTTTGTTGGTTTGGGGGGCTATGGGGGTGGTTATTTCTCTAATGGTGTTTTTTTTTTTTTTTTGTGTGTGTGTGTGTGTGTGTGTGTGTGTGTGTGTAAATATAACAGGAAGCCTCAGTCACTGGCAACAGGTTCTCACAAAATGTCAAAAATGAAATGTTTGGTGAAGTTTACTGTTTGTTGAAGTGCGCAAATGCATTGTTGTTAATGAGGCATTGAATTATTTTGTGCAGCTGAGAAGAGCCAAAACTGGTTCCTGTGTGTGTGTTGTGTGTGTGTGTGTGTTATGTGATTCAGATGGAAAACAAGAAAGATGAGAGGAGGGAGGGAGAGAGGGAAACAAGACAATACAAAATTATTTCCAAGGATAATTGATAAGCACTGATGCTGTTTGTTTTGTTTTGTTCATTCTTTCTTTTTTTTTCATTCAGTCCTGGCCCTCAATAGAGTTTATATTAATTATTTATAGACAGACAGACCACAGTGCAACCCACGATACAACACCGATTCGACCTCCGCTGCTGAGAGAGAGAGAGAGACCGACCATACAACACCGATTCGACCTTCGCTGCTGAGAGAGAGAGAGAGAGAGAGAGAGAGAGAGAGAGAGAGCACAATAGACCGACCATACAACACCGATTCGACCTCCGCTGCTGAGAGAGAGAGAGAGAGAGAGCACAATAGACCGACCATACAACACCGATTCGACCTTCGCTGCTGAGAGAGAGAGAGAGAGAGAGAGAGAGCACAACAGACCGACCATACAACACCGATTCGACCTCCGCTGCTGAGAGAGAGAGAGAGAGAGAGAGAGAGAGAGACCGACCATACAACACCGATACGATCTCCGCTGCTGATAGAGAGAGAGAGACAGAGCATAATAGACCGACCATACAACACCGATACGATCTCTGCTGCTGAGAGGGATAGAGAGAGAGACAGAGCACAATACGACCCACCGTACAACACCGATACGATCTCCGCTGCTGAGAGGGATAGAGAGAGAGAGAGAGAGAGCACAATACGACCCACCGTACAACGCCGAGACGACCCACGCAGCTGAGAGAGAGACAGACAGACAGACAGACATAGCACAATACGACCCACCATACAACACCGAAATGCAGCTAGCTGGTTGCATTGTTTTCACAACAATCCTGAAAACGAAACTCCCTAACAGCCATGCAGGTCACGCACAAACACATCGCTCTTCCGAAATATCGCTTGCTCTCTCAGCATCTCCCTCGCTGCAATTCTTGTCACAAGGATAAGTTTGTTTCTTATATTATTATTATTATTTTTAATACTATTTTTCCCCACGAGGAAGTCGAGCCAGTGACAGCTCTCTTGAGCTCGCCAGCCCAGCCAACGAACGAACGAACGTTTTATTTTCCAAAGGTCACACAGTCACAATGCCGCCTTTTTTTTATATATCAACCATTCACACACGCGCGTTTTTATCCCCCCCACCCCACCACCACCACCAGCGCGGGGAAATTGATGCTTTAGAACGAGCACACAGTCTGTCGACGTCACTCACAACAAAGTCGCTGAACAGAGGGAAAAAAACCAAACAACAAAAAAACAACAACAAAACAGCATTGATAGACTTCGCAGGTTAGATTGGTCGTTACCATTAATTGCTGCTGGTTGCGCTAAAACTCGGAACAAATTGCTGACATACTTCACTTAAACGCGTCGTTGTCATTAATTACTTCTTGCTGCTGCAAAAGAACTCGGAAACAAAAACTCACAACAGCGTCCGCACACAGTGCGTTTTGCGCTGATTTGTGCCATCGATGTCAGACTGAGTGGATCCGAATGTCACGTGCCACATTGACAGTCCGTGAAAATTCCACCCGCACTGCGCTTCAACTGCATCTCTTTCTGGCGTGTGTGTGTGTGTGTGTGTGTGCACGCGCTCGCGCGCGTGTGTGAAAGTATTGTCATGTGATGCGTTCCAAAAAACGTTTCCAAAGGAAAGTGAAATGAAATATTAAGGGAAGTTGAGGTAAAGGGTTGTAAATACAAAGAGGAGATAGAAAAAGAATGCGACTGCGAATATTTTATTCAGATTAGACAACAGCTTCTGTATGAAGGGGGTACTATACAATCGTATATGTATAATATTTATAATAATTATGAGCGTACATTCTGAGCAAATGTAAACAAAAATAGTATAACTCGAAACACATGAATACATCTCAAGTTGTACAAATATTCAGTATCCTCAGTGCCTTGCAGACAAATAAGCCAAGTCCATTTCATTTCCAGATGCCGTAAGTAAAGTCAGTCTGGAAAGACATGGATTTTGATAGTACTTGGGTTCAATCAGTTTAACCCTCAGAATAACAAAACATAATATGGATTTCGTTTTCTTCAGCTGCATTACATAAACGACATAAAACATTCACAGAATATTTATCTTTGTATCAACACACACTGACGGTGTGCACGGACCAGAACTACGAGCCACAGGTGACAGGCAACATGAATATTCTTTCACCATCGGACTGCGACACCTCTGGGTCTTTTCAGCGTACAATGACAGTGAGTCAGTACTTGACAGTGAAGTGGCCGGGTTCGATGTTGGCGTTGTGAAGAGTTTACGTGGCGGCATTAACTGACAGATCGACACAAAGGCGTTTGAGAGATAGACACAGAAATGTAGCATTTCGAAGGGTTGTTTCCAATAGGTATGATGGTGCAGAGATAGACACAGAAATGTAGCATTTCGAAGGGTTGTTTCCAATAGGTATGATGGTGCAGAGATAGACACAGAAATGTAGCATTTCGAAGGGTTGTTTCCAATAGGTATGATGGTGCAGATGTACTATTTTGTGAATCAGATGATACTGCACTTGAATATTCGATGAGCGCAAATAGTGATGTGGACTGTACCTTCTGGTTTATAAAACAGGACGAAAAGAACATGTTAGAGGAAGAACGTGTCAAGCTATCCAAAATAAGAAAAGGAGAACGTATCCACAACACACAGCACACTGACACACAAGCACGTGCAGAACGAGACTTGCAAACTCTTCGTGGCCTGATCCAGTTCTACCTGGACTGATGTGTTCGCTTCTGTGCCTCGCCTTGTCAACAGAATCGCTTGTCAGTGACAATCTCGATTTTGACTATAACGATTGTGTCATGTGATTGTACATTGAAAAAACAAAACATTGCCATGGTCTCCATGTCTGTGACTTCGCATCGCGATTACTGTGTGTCGTGTCGCATTGCTGAATGGGCTTAACAGCTTAATGGCAATAAAATTCGTTCGTTCGTTCTCTCTCTCTGGCATGCATTGGTCAGGACCGAGCCATCAGCAAACTGATTCATGTTGGTCATGCAAAAGAAGTGTTTGTGTGTGTGGGGGGGGGGAGGGGGGGGGATGACCACACTGCTCACATTCGTTCGCAGTGCCAACGGGTGTTACGTGAACGTTATGTGTCGTCGTCTTTGCTTTTGCGATGGTTGTGGTTTTTATTCTTCCTCGTCGTCGTTTTTGTTGCTGTCGTTCTTCTTCTTTTACTTCTTCACATTCTTTCCAGGAGATTACGTAACGCGCGCGCGCGCGCGCACACACACACACACACACACACACTTTTCATGTTGGGGAAAAACGCGCGCGCATACACCGTCCCACGACAGGTAATTCGAATAACGGCATTGACTTTTTAATTCTATTATTAGTGTTATTATTATTTTTTTTTTTAAATATCGATTGTCCCACCATGTAACCAAGACAAGGAATCCCCGTAGTGACAGATATTAATGGGTCCATACTTTACACCTCTTGTAAGTACCTGTCCCCACATGTACCTCATAGTGACGAAGCAGCACTGGTAATTGTACAGTGATGATGATGTTGATAATGATGTCATCATCACCATCACCACCACCATCATCATCGCTATCATTAACGTAAATGTGTTGTTAAAATCGTACGGCAATAATTATTATGTTTAGAATGATGATATCGTTATTATTGCCACCATCATAGCCCTCGTGATTATTACGAAAGTGCTCGATTTTGGGCCACTCGAATAAGTAACTTGATATTAGCTTGGAACACAATACACCTCTATTATGCCTCCATCCCAAAGCAAACGTCGTTAATTGTACAATGGAGATGGTTATGATATTGATAGTGATAATATTGCACGCACGCACAAACGCACGCACGTACACACAAAACAAAAGCAAAAAAAGAGAAAAAAGAAAAGAAAAGGGGGGAAAAAAAGCGAAAAAAAAAGAGGCAAGCACGCTTTCCAGAAATACTGGTGGCTTCACGCAAGCGGTGGGTGATTACGATTTTATCGATTAGCGTTTTGATGGGCTGCTTACTCTGTCTGTCTGCCTGTGTGCTCAGTGCTCGGCGGGAAGAACTGAATACCCGGAATTTGAACTTGAAAGATGTGTTAAGTTCTTGATAGTAGATTACATACACTGTCATGTGTACGCTTAGTCGCGCGCTCCGTCTGTCTGTCTCTTACCTTTCTCTCTCCCCCCCCCCTCCTCCCTCTCTCTCCATCTCACTCTCTTCTCACTCTCTCTCTCCATAGTTCTCACTACCCCTCTCTCTCACACCCCCTCTATCTTATCTCTCCCTCCCTCTGTATCTCTCCCCCCCCCCCCCAATCCTCTATGTGTCATTCCTTCTCAACAATCTCTCTCACTCTCTCTCTTCCGGGTTGCCATTATACAGACAAGATTCAACATTCTCCCACTCAATAACAATGTACTAAACGTACCTTGTATGTGTTGCTTAGAGCAGTAAATATCAACCATAGACAAAATTTATCAAGATATATATTCCATGCTATCAATAGAAGGAAGATGTTAATTTGTAGTCAGTGATCCAGCTTGGTGAAGTACTGTATATAAACAGTTTCCATACAATATGCATTCGTTATGATGTTGCGTCTATTTTTGGATAGTTGCTATAGATAACACAATGCTATTTAATGCATCCCCCCCACCCCCCCACCGACCCACGCTTTCTCATGTATTGTGGCCCAAGGCCGATGTGCATTAATTCACACACACACACACACACATATATATATATATATATATATATATATATCCCATTGTCACTCCCTCTCTCAGTATCTGCTCTCTCCCCACCGGGAATCCCCATTGTACTGTATGTTCAGGAGCGCTGCGAATTTACTTCCTATGTATGCGTTTTAGTACCTATGTGTATAACACAGAAGGAGATATGATAGTGTTATAACGTAAATGTGTAAATATCACTGCGTGTATGTGGGTGGTGGGTGGATTGATGTGTGTGTGCAGTATGTTTACATCCCATTTGTATGCACGAGAGAGAGAGATAGAGAGAGGGGAAGGGTGGGGGGAGGGGGGAGGGAGGGAGACACACACACACACACACACACACACACACATATATATATATATATAGAGAGAGAGAGACAGAGACAGAGACAGAGAGATGCATGTGGTGTGTATGAATGTACATGAGAGATAAGAGAATGAACTATGTAACTGCACAAGGGCATGCATGGAGCAGTACATGGTGGACGGTGTGAAGGAAGCGCAATGACATGCCGTCCAACCAGGAAACAGTTGCACCTCGGGTGACTTATCAGCCTGGTCAAGACATAATCATACCCCAGAAGAAGGAGAAAAAACTCCCCCAACTAACTAAATAAATAAGTGAACAAACAAATAAATAATAAGAAAAATAAAATGAAATAAATGAAAAACGTAATCGTTACATCACTCGGAAATAAGTAAAAGAAGACTTAATCTTTATCATCACTCAGACATAAATAAATAAATAAATAACAAAAACTAAATAAATAGAAATAATTAAATAGATTAAATAAAGGTTGAAGATATAAAGCAGACGACAACTATCACTGTTCTTACTGGCCCGGCCCTGCCACACCCTGAACAGATCACCCACCAGACGACCGCGTACCGGCAAATCAGCACAGATCCATTAAATTGTTATACATGGTTCACAACAGGTTGTGCACAACTGGGTTCTTGCACGGTGTTCTTCTGGAATGCACGGTCAAATGATGCTGAATTTTCGGCAGACTTTTACATATGTAAAGAGCCTCACTCATAACTACAAGTCTTTTTTATATTTTTATTTTTTTATTGCACATGCGCTTCCTTTGTGTGTGTGTGTGTGTGTGTGTGTGTGTGTGTGTGTGTGTTAACGATGAAAAACCACAACTATTGTTTATAAACCTCAGAATAACTGTCAACGTTTTGGCTGAAACATCAATTTTTCAAACGCATTTTTTAACAAGCTGTTCAAGATGCACACGTGCCTGAAAGTGAAACAGTTGTTCGTGTGTTCAGGGAGAGGCCAGTGATAAACCCTGCGCGTCGCGCATCAATTCAATCATCTGTCGATTGCTTTGACACGGGGGGCCTCGTGCTTCATGGAAACGCACCTGCTGTGAAAAAAGTTTTATGAAGCAGTCCTAGACGTTCTGTGAAGTCTGTGTGAAGAATATCAGCTCGCAAAGCGATTAGCATCAGCATCAGACCCGGCTTGTTTTGTGTGATGAGCACCTGTGTCTTTTGCCCAACCGTCTGTTTACAATTGCTGCGGTGGTATTGTTTCTTTTCTTCATCATCTTCCCCTCCCCCCCCCTCCCTCCCCCACCCACTTAATTTTTTTTTTATTACTTAAAAAAAATTATTACTTTAAAAAAAAATCTATTTTTATCTTTCCCTTTCTTCCTTGTCTCTCTACCAAACCGGAACAAGTAGGCCCCGAAACTGACCACTGGCCCGTGTTTACACGAATCGCTTCCGAAAGGTCCAAATAAATATTGTCATCGTTACCTGAACCCTCAAAAATCGGTTTTACGTTCAAACTCGAAAGCATTCAATTGTTTAACTAGTTCTGAAATTCAAAAGAAGTTGTTTGTTTTGTTGTTGTTGTTGTTTTTTGGCAGTAAGTATGGGTCGTAAATAGCCATTAAAATTTGTATTAAAAAGAAATTAAAAAGAAAGAAAAGAGAGAAAGAAAAAAGAGAAGAAGAAGAAAAAAAACAAAAAAACAAAACCACCCCGTTTCTAACATATGGAACGAAAGCATATAGATGTCCTCAACAGAAATCCACAACATCCCACTTTCCGCTCCTGAAACCGAATTGATACTTGCTTTTCCCTCAATGGAAAATCGGTAACACAGCACTTTTCACGGCAAACCAAACGAAATTAAAGCTTTCATTTTTCAGTGCAAATCGATGGCAAAACACTTTTCTCGGGCCAAACACAAAAGAAAGTTATTTTCCCCATTACCTGAAGGCAGAGATTTACACGCACGCATGCACACACACACACACACACACACACACACACACACACACCCCTTTCTTTTTATGAAACAGTAATAATTTTGTTAATTGAACAAAATTAAAATTTTTCTTCTTTATGTGTGTGTGTGTGTGTGTGTGTGTGTGTGTGTGTGTGTGTGTACTAATGCTATGAGTTCCTGGTTTTCAGTTCACATGCCTAACAGGAGATGCCTGACTTAATCATAAATCCAACAACGGGCTAGACAGGCCTTGAAAGCTTACTATGGGTTGTAGTAAAAATATATAGATTAATAAGTAAATCAATCAACAAATCAATCAATCATATAAGCAAATAACTAAACACAGTCAACCAACATGAACACGCAATGAACGA
>NC_134882.1:49104216-49171716 GCF_041734735.1 Babylonia areolata | reverse complement strand
TCCAAACATTCTCTCTCTCTCTCTCTCTCTCTCTCTCTCTCACACACACACACACACAGCCCAGAGGCAAAGAGACAGACAGACTCAGGACAGATAGAAAGGGCAGAGAAAGCCCCAAAATGCAACACAGCAGAAAATTCAACAATGTATAATATTCATTGTACAAACGTACCCAACCAGCCCTCGCAGCTCGGCTCGGCGTCAAAGCAAAACACTCAAACACGCGCGCGCGCGCGCCTTTGGACACATGATGTTTCGACGCAACTGTCAACCAGATGACGTTTAGTAAACACTTGCACCACGACGGCCGTGAATGTGCGCACAATATCGAATGACATCGACTGGAAACGAAGAAAACTTCTAGCACTGTAGCATTAGTGTGTGTGTGTGTGTGTGTGTGTGTGTGTGGATGATTCACTGTCCTGGTTTCCGTGCTGCGGTTAGGTTAACCCACTGACTGATCAACTGTGATGAAATCACACAGTGCAGTCAGTGCTTTATTTGCGAACTAAGCAGTGGTGTTATCGATTTTTGATGGGGGAAAAAAAAGTAACGCAGCCCCATGAAGAAATGAAGAAAGTGTCCAAAATCATAGATAGAATGGTGACTGAAATCCTGACCCAGCTTAGTATTTTCTCAGTGAGGCGACAACCCTTCAGTCCCTTGACGAGCGTACTCGTCAGCAGCCGTGAAGCGGTTAATTGAATGCGCGTGGCCTGGCCTTCAGTTCCATATGCGGGGCGGAGGTGAGGATAGGGGTGCGGAGGAAAGGAAGAAGGAATTAGGGGGTGGGATGGGGGTGTAGGGGGGATCTATTCATTCATTCTTGTGTGTGTGTGTGTGTCTACTGTGTTGGGGAGGATTGATGCGGGAGCTCTGAACAGCAGCAGACTCCCGCGACTGACTGCATAAAACAAAAACTGGGTCACAACAAAACGTCGCCGCACATTATGGTATCTTTCTCGCCCATCCTCAGTTGTACAATGCCTTCATAAACAGCAAACACATGTCCGTTTTTTGCTTCCTCCTTCCTTTGCCTCTTTCCCATCATCCTACTTTGCCTTCTGTACACCTGGTGCCTACTTGTTGTCACTTTTGTCGGTCATACTACCCAACCAAAGAGTTAATCACGCTAGTGAACGGCTGGTGTGAAAAAGCTTTTTTATGCTCAAGATTCAGCGCTGTACAAATTCTTAATGCTGTTTTGTTGTTGTTCAGTGTTGTTATTGTTACCATCACTTCAGACTGTTTCTGTTTCGTGCTTATCAGCTTATATACACATGAGGAACAGAAAAGAAAAGAAAAAAAAACGTCCTCGAAAAAGTCCCGTTCAAAACCCTTTTTTTGTTGTTGACATATTTGTATGCTACACACAGGCACAACAGCGGAAGAAAATCAGTGTGACAACTCTAATTGCACAGTCAGCAGAAACCTTTATGAGTCACTAGCAGAAAACCTTTGAGTCACTAGCAGTCGACCTTTTCAACACTTCCACTCACTCTCTCTCTCTCTCTTTCTCTGCCTCTTTCACACACACACACACACACACACACAAACACACACACGCACGCACGCACAGAAGGGAGTAGAAGTTCTGGAACCATGGACTAACACAGTGTTTGATTAGAATTAGCCGACGGGCTACAAGGAATGGGGTCAAGTGGACGGAGGTGAAGATGTACCATTTCCATTCATATTCATACAGCACACACTGCCAGCGGTGTGTATGCCCACTTGGGAATCAGCATATGGAAGCAGGACCCAATCCTCTCCTTCCCCAACCTTTTAACCTTCCCCAACCGAAGTCAGGTGCCCACACACACTCTGGCAGAGTAAGGACAATCGCAGTGAGTTTCTTTTCCAAGGGCACACAACGCCATGCCGAAACGGGTCCCCGAACCGTGTGCTTACTGATGAGCACTGGATCTGAAGTCCAGATACTGCCACGGAACCCCTGGGAAAATTTCTCGCCCAGCGGATACAAATGACACGCAGATATCAATAATTCAGGAGGAGTGGGGTGAGGGGAGGGGTGGAGGAAGGGGCCCCTGAATGTCTGCACATGATCAGGAAAGAGGTGCGTAGGGACCATTTATACTAGAGAGAAGCCATGGCAGAATCGGGTTGGCATTGGACTTCTTTTCCCAGTGTTCACCAATGATCAGGGTTCCAGACACCGTTTCGGCAATGTGTTGTGTCGTTGGAAAAGGCAGTTTACTCCGCGATTTTCCTCACTCTACCCAGGTGTGAATGAGTGCTCGACTTTGGTTGGGGAAGGTTAAAACGTCTGGAGGAGAGTGTTGGGTCCTGCATTCATGTGCCGAACATTTGCTAAGATACAGTGGATATGAATTCTCTGCCCCAATGGCCGTAAAAGTTTAATGGAGCTGTAACATTTAAGTGGGACACTGAATCAGAATGGGCGCCATTGATCACCAAGTCACCCAGCAGCAGTGCAGGGTCCACTCTAGTGGGTCAGCTCATGGCGGCCTGGCACTGTCTTCCTCTGGTGGGAAAATTCGTGACTTTATGGACTGGTGACCAGTACAGCTTGGTTTTAGATGCGGTATGAAAGTGGCACTTTCTGATTAGTAAGAAAAAAAAATGTACAAGACACCTTTGCATGCACGCTTTTGTGTGTGTGTGTCTGTCTGTCTGTGTGCCTGCGTGCGCCCAGGAGTGTGCGTGCGTGCGGGGATGTGTGTGTGTGTGTGTGTGTGTTGTGTGTGTGTGTGTGTGTGTGTGTGTGTGTGTGTGTGCACGAGCGAGTATGCGTGCATGTGTGCAAGTGCGTATCGGTATGTGCGCGCGCTAGCAAGCGTGCTCGGGTGCTCGTGCGAACAAAGCATACATACGAGTCGGTGTGAGTGCGCGGCGCACGCGTCGGTATGCATAACCTTAGGATCTCGCACAAACACATCAAATTTCCGTACTAACGGCTGCGGACCGGAGCTCTGTGCGCGCATGATGCAGTGGTCATGACGGAAAACCGAATGGTCGACGGAGCCATCAGCTTATCATAACAACCCCCACCTCCCCTTTCACCATCTTCCCCCACTCTGTGTGCTTCACAGCGAGTAGTGTGGTTGGATCAGAGAGACAGGTGACAATCTGTACTGTTCTAAGCTGATGAAACATTGATGAACGAAAGGTTCGTGCCCCCCCCCCCTCCCCCAAGCGAGAGAGAGAGAGAGCATACAAAAAAGAAAACGGGAGCCAACAATAATATGTGTGTGTATCGAAAAACAGCTTGTGTGTGTGTGTGTGTGCGTGCGTGCGTGCGCGCATGAGTGCGTGCGTGCGTGCGTGCATGAGTGCGTGCGTGCGTGTGTGTGTATGTATCTATCTTGTCACAGCTTGCGTGTGTGTGCATATAATGTGACAGCTTGTATGTGTGTGAACACATGTGCACAGTTGGGCTAACGATACAAAGGAATAATTGTTTCCCGCTTCTGATGTATTGATGACACTTTCCGTGTACTCTTTTGGGGAAATCATACTCTTGAATTGTCATCATCTGCTTCTGATTTCTAACCGAAACTCTGGCTGTTTTGACATAGGTCAAGAAACGACAAGAACAGTATTTCATGAAAGGAAGCACTGAGTGCGTGAAAAGGAGATAGGGGTAAGTTGGGGGAGGGGAGTGGGCGGGGACAACAGGGAACCCGACATATAACAGTAGAGCAGTAGTTGTGTTTTTGTTGTAGTAGTGGTAGATTTAGAAGGCCCCCACACCCCCACATCCCAAACCCGAAGAAAAGCTGTGAAGCTTTTCAACAGTTCCTTTTTTTTTTGTTTCATAGGATAGCTTGGTATCGTGTAGTCAGGGTCCAGAGAGAGAGAGAGAGAGATTCTATCACTGCATTTACCATAACGACACACCACGGTACTATTTAACCCACTTAAAAAATTCCAACGCAAGCGTGTCAGCTCTTTAACTTTTCTTTTTCATCATTTTATTTTAACAGTTAAAATAACGAGGCAATCTTCTTCTTCTGCGTTCGTGGGCTGCAACAATCACGTTCACTCGTTTGTACACGAGTGGGCTTTTACGTGTATGTGTATGACCGTTTTTACCCCGCCATGTAGGCAGCTACACTCCGTTTTCGGGGGTAATGAGGTATTGCAAACTGACTAAATTTATGTTGAATGTAGTAACCCACTCTCCCGACACACACACACACACACACACACACACACACACACACACACTAGTGCGCACCAAACAACTTAAACCATGCTGCCTACAGCTGAATTGAATAATCTGCACACCTTCACATCCATACTGATACACTCTGCACACCCACTTAACACCCTTGGACCCCGCGCACGCACACCGATTCCCCCCCCCCCCCCCCCACACACACACACAACTACACACATACGCACACTACACACACATACCTCTGTGTGGGTATGTCATCAAGCGAATTTTGAAAAAAACAACCATAACAAAACAAATAAAAAAGCAGTCACATAAATTTAGCTGAGTCGAGTAATCCTCGAACACACACACACACACATGCACACAGCACCACATCCATCACATCAAACCATCCCATCTACCACGCACAATTCCGCCAGTGTGTTCAGTATGTTCGAAGCCAAGGAAGAAGAAAAAAAAAACGGGAGTGGGAGTGGGGCCAGAGATCTACACGCACTGACGCACTGGTGTGACCAGTGTACACACGAGAGGCATGGGGTATCTCTCCGTGTCATATACAGGGTTCCTAAGAAGTTAAGGACCACTTCGAAAACTGGCATTGTTCTCTCTCTCTCTCTCTCTCTCTCTCTCTGGGTTCACAAAATGTTATGGATCACTTGGGAACTGTCACTGTTTCCTCCATCTGTTTATATATTAAACACGGTTGACAAAAAGTAAAGGACCACTTGGAAACTTGTACTGCTCTCTCTCTCTCTCTCTCTCTCTCTCTCTCCGGGTTCACAAAATGTTATGGACCACTTGGGAACTACCACTGTTTTCCCCATCTGTTACATATACGCACGGTTGACAAAAAGTTAGGGACCACTTAGAAACCTGCACAGCTTTCTTTTTTTGCGGGCACGTGAGAAATTAATTATGCTGATTTTCCCCCCCAGCAAACAGCGGTGTATGCAGCAAGTAATGAGCTCCGCTCATCTCCAGAGGTGCTTGCTCGCGAACCTTTTTTTTTTTCTTTTTGTTAAAGAAAACGACAACAACAACAACAAAAACAACAATCGTATATAAACTACGGGAAAATTGTCATTCTAAAATCTTTTTTTTTTCTTTTTTTTTTTCTTGTCACACGTGAGTCCTACGTGTATTCAGTGAGAGGCCAGCCTGTGCTTGACCAAATGCTATCACAGTATCTGCGTGGTTTAAATCATATCTCGATTAAAAAGAAAACAAATATTATACACGTATGAAGATACACATGCTTTTATGAAGTGGTCCTTTACTTGTTGTGAAGCCCATAAAGCTGACTATCTATTTGGGTTCCTGCAATTCCGCAGGCTTTTTTTTTGACGGGCTAAACAAAAACAAAACTAAAATACTGCTGCGTCTAAAAAATTAAAATAGCAGGTTGTTTTTTACCCCGAGGGTAGTGATTTTTAGAAGTGGTTATAATATCATAAATATGATCATCATTTGTTTCAATTCGTGTGTGTGTTATTGTTGCTGTTCATCGGTTTTAAATCTTTTCACGAAGAAATATGAGACTGACATGGGTGGGTATGGAGATTGGGCTAAGGGAGCAGGCAGGGTGTGTGTGTGTCTGTGTGTGTGTGTGTGTGTGTGTGTGTGTGTGTGTGTGTGATGTGCTTTGTGTCTGACGTATTATTGTAAAATGCTTTGAGCTTATTGACACTGCTATATAAATTTGAAAATGTTATGGTTAATAAAGGATCCATAGTTTGTTTGTTTTTCTGCGGCCATTGACAATTCATATCCGTTGTGTCTTCGACTCAGCGTAGGAAGGCTGGGCCCAGTCCTCTCCTTCTGCCGTTTTAACCTTCCCCATCCAAAGTCACGTATCAATTCATTCCTGGGTTTAGTGATGAAAATTGGAGTAAATTGCCTTTCCTTTGGACACAATGACATGCCGAAACGGGGCCTCGAACCCTGATCGCTGGTGACCACTGGATCTAATATGCCTGACCGTTTCTGCCACTATGCCTCCATTTAAATGTATACTACTACTTATAACTATTGTTATTATTATAGCTGCATTATTACGCTTCCACTGACAGCACACACAACTGTTAATGTTGTTGTTGTTGTTGTTTCCGAATATTCAGTGTTATTTCTCAATGCCATCAAGAACCAAGAAGACCAGTGTACAAGTTCCCAAGTGGTCCTTTACTTTTTGTGAACTATCTCTCTATATATACACGGAAGCAGACAGTCCATATATTTCTAACCTTCCGCATCCCCCTTTTCTCTCACCCTCCTCTCCCTCCGCATCCCCCCCCCCCAAACGTTAAACACGCACGTCTCTCACTTTAACACAAACACACTCATACACACGTCTTTCACATACACGCGCATCTGTCTGCACACACACACACACTTACACACGTGCGCGCGCATGCACGTCCCGCCTCTCGCGTACCACAAGTGTACTGATGCATGTTTCGCACTGAGCCACTATTTCCACAAGTATCAGGTTATGCTGGTTCCACTTTCCACGAAAATTAGAAATAGCATTAAGTGTTGACTGCGCGCGCCCATGTGTATCACGTGTGTGCTTGTGTGTAAATGTGTGTGTGTGTGTGTGTGTGTGTGTGTGTAATGCACGCTTTCCTGAGAAAGTCATCCATTCATAGCTAATCAACACCCGGACGTGAGTCGCCCACAGACCTACGCGGCAGTCAATTCTGGATTATCAGTGCTGCAAAATATGAAAGGTCAAACCACGATGTACATTACACACGCGCGCGCGCGCGCGCGCCCACACGCGCACGCACTTGTTTTCATTAAATATCCTTGCAGAAAACCACTTGGATCAGGATCAAATACGTTGCAATGGCCAATATTGTGGTATTGGGAAAGTGGACGTAACTTAAATTATCGCTTGCGGGAGGCAGTAACTTTACAGGGAACTTATTTAAAACAGCTATACATACTGTCTTTGTCCGTCCCTGTAGGCTGTATTGATGACTCCTTCTTACATAATGCACACAAGCGTGCGCGCGCACACACACGCACACACACACACACACGCACACACCATACACACACTCAAACACACACATAAACGAACCACCTCGCCCCCAATTCACCATCTCCCTCCCAACCCCTTCACCACAACAACAGCAACAAAAAAAAAAAAAAAAAAAAAAAAAAATTATATCTATATATACAATGTATATACAAGAGCAGACATGAGTATAATGTACTGCTGGGCATTAGATTGACCCTGCGCTTTCTGACCATCTTGTTGCCATGGTTACTGCTGCAAGGTTCTTGGCACTTTGCCGTGAGTAGCATATGTATACACAAGTGCCAGACCAGTGCTAGCTTTTTTCAGCCATTCTTGGCCCAGTCTCTGTGTGTCTGTCCGTCTCTCTCTCTCTCTCTCTCTCTCTCTCCTCTCCCATTATATCAATAACAATAAAAATGATGATACTAATGCTACTGAAGATGATAATCATCATCATCATCATCATAATGATAATTAGAATAATAATATAGGGCACTTAATTGGTGTCGACTTGCCATATGTGCTCCAACAACAAAAAAATCAACAAAACACTTACATATGTTGAGACAACAACAACAACAACAAAAAAGTTTTGAAATCCAGAGCTCTGAAGACTTTTATTCCACATTCAATCCACCTTTTAAATTCTTGAGAACTGTGTGTGTGTGTGTGTGTGTGTGTGTGTGTGTGTGTGTAGACTCTCATGTGAGACGTGTGAAGTCCGTGCATGATAGGTTGTACCTTGTTCTAGTTGTGTGTGTGTGTGCGTGTGTTTACTGAGCTTAAAAATGTGACAATTGGTTATTATGAATGTGCAATATGTAGGATGAATAATGTGCAATATGCAGGATGAATGTACAATGGAATATGTCTAATGCTAACGTCCATATTCTAAATATATTTCTGTTAATAATTACGATGTAATAATTAATTGCAATGTTTTAAAAGCGAATATGGGAAATGCTTTTATTTGAGAACATATGTTTATTACTCGTTTAATCAAGTAATCCATGTGTGGGTGGTGGGTGGGAGGTGGGTTGGATGCGGGTGTGTGCTGATTATCTGGTTGTGGTTTTCCGCAATTTATCTTTATTCTTATTTATCTGTCTATTATAATCAATGTGCAATATAGTAGGCTATGCTTATAATTATATTCAAATAATGTTTCTTAATTCTTTCCGTTTTTACATTAATAATACTAGTTATTATTTGCAGTGTGTGGATGTATGTATGAAACGGTGTATGTGATATTTTTTACATTTGAGTCTTCATAATATTCGTAAAAGCTGTTGTTGACTTTTACAGTTATGGTCCCCATGTTGTTTACTTGTCTATGTTGTGATAATGCACCTGACCAAATTTCTCCAGTTGGAGATAATAAAGTTATTCTTATTCTTATATGTCTATATACTCCAAGTTAACACTACAAACTGCAAAGATGAACAATGACAACAATGGATCAAAAATCTACCTGTACACTCCGAGATGTTGTCCCCCCCCCCCCCCCCCCCCCCCCCCGTCCCCTTCACTTCTGCCTGCCTCTTCTTGCTCCCTGCAATGTTTCCTGCAGAAGGTCTTGGACAGTCCTAATGAACCTGAGACTTGGCTGTACCACTTCAATTTTCTGACCCAACAGCTTGCTTGACACATGCACACTTTGTTTGTGATGCGGCCCCTGTATGTGATGCTAAGGATCTTCCAGAAGCATCTCATCTCTAAGGCTGTATTTTATTCTCTTGTTGATGGGCACAACAGCTGAGTGGTATAAGCGTTGGACTTTTAGTCTGAGGGTCCCGGGTTTGAATCTCAGTAACGGCGCCCAGTTGGTAAAGGGTGGAGATTTTTCTGATCTCCCAGGTCAACATATGTGCAGACCTGCTGGTGCCTGAACTCCCTTCATGTGCGCAAGCAGAAGATCAAATACGCATGTTAAGTATCCTGTAATCCATGTCAGCATTCGGTGGGTTATGGAAACAAGAACATACCCAGCATGCACCCCCCACCCTCCCCACCCCCCTCCACCCCCAAAAATGGAGTATGGCTGTCTGCATGGTGATGTAAAAATGGTCATACACGTAAAAGCACACTCCTATACATGAACGTGGGAGTTGCAGTCCTTGAACGAAGAAGAAGAATTCTCTTGTTCAGCTGTCAAGGTCCATGCCTCGCAGGCGTATAGAAATATGGAAATGATAAGGGAGTGCATCAGTCTGATCTTTGAGCTGAGCGTGATGTTGCTGTCATTCCAGATGGGCCTCAGTTCTGTCAGTGCTGTCTGAGCTATCCTGGAGAGTATTTCTGGCTTTCATCCTTTGTCTGAAATGGACCCAACTTGACACATGCATGCACAACTCGGAAACAACGGGATGATAAATAAAACACATGTAGATGGAAGGCTGGAGAAACTGTGGAAGAAAAAGAGAAAGGCTGTGGAGGTGCTAATTTGGGAAGAGGAAGTTTTAAAGCCCAGACTCGAAAGAGCTGGTGTGTGCATGGACTTGACGGAGAGAAACAGTGAGACAGTTCCAAATGTAAGATCCAGAGACAACAGAGGAAGAGTGGCAGCTGCTTGTTGAGTCTTTGAATCATCGAAATGACAATAATCATCATTACTACCTATAACCATGTTCATCTGAACCTCCTTTGTTAAGACATATACTTTTCATCTTACAAAGTCAACCATCCCTTTATATCCTTTCTTCCTTCACTGAAATCATCCTGGCAAACATTGGTTGGTTTTATAACAACAACAACAACAACAACAATAATAATAATAATTTTGATAATGTGAATTTATAGTTTCAATTCTCTCAGCAAGAATCTGGGCACTTAACAAAAACAGAGTAAATAGAATTACACGCACAAATTATTAACACATGCAAAGCAGTTGGTTATTTTCAGACAGGAATGTTTTGCAAATGCTTGCCATGTCATGCTTTCTCAGTGATGTGTGAAATGTATGTCAACAGATCATCTGCAGTCGATACAAGGGAGACAATGCAGCCCGTGTGAAAGAAGAAATTCAAGAGCTGCTGAAAGGTATATTATGACACAGTTAAACTTTTCTTCTTCTTTTTGGACACTATGCAGATATTTTATTTTCTCTATGAAATTACTGTTTAATTAGATTACTAACTGATTACTGTGTGGTCATGCATTCAATTCTTTTTCCTTGTTTTTTTTTATAATAATTTTATTTTAACCCATTCACTACCAGATAAATATAACTCCTGCTGCAAGGCATCTGCCAGGGATTTTTAGTGAAAACAGATACAGATTAACGAAGAAATTCTTCAGGCTACCTTTTTTTGTCTCACATCATACACGATTTGGAGGCAGATGAACAGTGAATTAATAAATTTCAGCTATGTAATTCTACGATTCTTGATATATGAAGCTCAGCTATATCAATGTGAAAATTTCAACAAAAACAAATGAACAACACAGACAAACATACAAAGAAAACCCACCAAGTGAAGTCTTACTCCTAGTAATTTAGTATTCATGGTGTTTTGACTGAACCAAACTAGCAATCAAATTATCAAGTCTACATTCACTTTGGAGCAATTCCAGAATGTTTACTGAACTAAGGTAGGATTCAAATTTATCAAGACTACACTTATTTTGGAGCAATTCCAAAATGTTTGGAATCATCAGAGCCCCACATCGCCCCATTTCCTCCTCTTTTCTTCCCCCCCCCCCCCCCCCCACCCCTCTCTCCCTCCACTTCTCCTTGGCATTCCTTTCAGCTTTGTGTTCTCATTGCACTTGCCTCTCTCCATTCCCACAACCACTTACTTGACCACGCCCCCCCCCCCCCCCCCCCCCCCCCCCCCCCCAACAAACCCCCACCCCCAGATTGCATGGCTACCATTTCGAGATTTTCAGGCTTCAGTGTCTGTGATGTAATCATATTCACACTTTGCTTGCCTAAAGTCGACCAGTGAGGCTGGTGTCATCTGCTCTATGTGTGCTTGTCCACTGATTCGGCAAGCAGTTGGTCAACACTTTGAGCCACAAATTACCGTATACCATATTGGGAGTATGTTCATGTTTAATCATGATTGAAGTACAGTCTTCTTCTAGGCTGGACAACAGGCCACTTCTCTTTCTGGGCGAAGGAAAATTTGTGAAAGTACAGTGAAGGACAGGTTAACTCATCATGTAGGCAAATCTGGCCACAACTACAGTAAGATGGGTTAACCCATCATGTAGACAATCTGGCAGTAACTTCAGTAGGACGGGTTAACCCATCATGTTGGCAATCTGGCCATGATTACAGCATGACAGTTTAACCCATCATGTAGGCAATACTACAGTATGACAGATTAATCCATCATGTAGGCAGTCTGGTCATAACTACAGTATGAAGGGTTAACCCATCATGTAGGCAGTCTGGTCATAACTACAGTATGAAGAGTTAACCCACCATGTAGGCAGTCTGGCCATAACTACAGTATGAAGAGTTAACCCATCATGTAGCCAATCTGGTCATAACTACAGTATGATGGGTTAACCTATCATGTAGGCAGTCTGGCTGTAAGTACAGTATGACGGCTTAACCCACCATTTAGGAAATCTGGCCATGACTACAGTATGAAGAGTTAACCCATCATGTATGCAATCTGGTCATAACTACAGTATGACGGGTTAACCCGTCATGTAGGAAGTCTAGCCATAAACACAGTATGACAGATTAGCCCACAATTTAGGAAGTATGGTCTAACTACAGTATGAAGGGTTAAACCATCATGTAGGCAATCTGGTCATAACTACAGTATGACGGGTTAACCCATCATGTAGGCAATCTGGTCATAGCTACAGTATGATGGGTTAACCCATCATGTAGGCAGTACTGGCCCTAACTACAGTATGACAGGGTTAACCCATCATGTAGGCAATCTGGTCATGACTACAGTATGAAGGGTTAACCCATCATGTAGGCAATCTGGCTGTAACTACAGTATGACGGGTTAACCAATCATGTAGACAATCTGGTCATAACTACAGTGAGACAGGTTAACCCATCATGTAGGCAATCTGGCCATAACTACAGTATGATGGGTTAACCCATCATGTAGGCAGTTTGGCCATAACTACAGTATGACGGGTTAACCGATCATGTTGGCAATACTGGCCGTAACTGCAGTTTGACTGGTTAACCCATCATGTAGGCAGTACTGGCCCTAACTACAGTATGACAGGGTTAACCCATCATGTAGGCAATACTAGACGCAACTACAGTATGACCTCATGCAGGCAGTAAACAGATCGAAGGTGGAGGTGAAAACACTCACATCAGATGTTGTAAACAAGTTGGAACAAGTAACAGGCAGTAATGTAACTGTCAGCATTGAGCTAATGACACTTTGCTGCATGTCTGTTTTCTGTCTTTGTCATCATGAGCTAGAAAACAAACAAACAAAGGAGTGAGAATTAGTATCCAATACAGATTTGTTGTGATTGTTAGTTTTGAGCATGAACAATTTTAGAGAAACTGGAATCCATATAGCCTTTGATTGAAACATGATAAAAGAAATACAGTGGTATTGCATTGTTTTTTCATTAGTTGGTTAAAATGATGACATTGAAAGTGTCGAAGCAACAGTGTAGAGTTTATTGATACTGTATATTGTGTAATTTCAGTTCTGAGCAAAATTGCTTTTGGCAAAATAGTTTGTTTATTTATCCTCTTTTTTTATCGTCATACTCTACAGGGAGAAAGGGGGGACCTTTTAGATTTTTTAGTGTGTACAGTGCATGAAAGGTTGTGAGAAAGCAATGAGACAATGTGATAACATACATTAACAATTTTTTTTATTTTTTATATAGAATCATGTCCTCTCCTCACTGAACTCATTTTGTTCATGTTTACAATTGAGTGTTCAGACTAATATGAGTCATACAATATTACAACTATATATAACAGTAAAAATATTTTTTTTAAATAACTTGTATTTCTTCCTGAGTTACTCATGGTTAAGATCTCCTACAAAATTGAACTAACAAATGAGAAACCAGTGTGTCTGTTTGTGGTTTGACAGCATTCTGGTGTTGGGGATTACAGATACCTTTGTCATGTCAACTTGAGCAGGCTGCCATGTATACTCTGTGAAGTATTTTGAAGCCTTCAGGTTCTTTTTCACCCACCTAACTCTTGCACTTCCAAAATATGTCCATGATATATTGTGAAGTAGAACCTGCAGCCTCAATGTTCTTGCTCAAACCTTTTGGATGGCAAGAAACCATGGCAGTAACTTGTTTTTCAGACAACAGATCAAAGATTAAATGTCCCATGGCCTATTAAGGCATTTGGGGCAGCAAATTCACATCCACTGTGTCCAGGGCTGGGCATAGGAAGGTGGGGTCCAGTCCTCTCCTTCTGCCATTTGAACCTTCCCTGAGACGGGCGCAATAGCCGAGTGGTTAAAGCATTGGACTGTCAATCTGAGGGTCCCGGGTTCGAATCACGGTGACGGCGCCTGGTGGGTAAAGGGTGGAGATTTTTTACAATCTCCCAGGTCAACATATGTGCAGACCTGCTAGTGCCTGAACCCCCTTCGTGTGTATATGCAAACAGAAGATCAAATACGCACGTTAAAGATCCTGTAATCCATGTCAGCGTTCGGTGGGTTATGGAAACAAGAACATACCCAGCATGCACCCCGCCGAAAACGGAGTATGGCTGCCTACATGGCGGGGTAAAAACGGTCATACACGTAAAAGCCCACTTGTGTGCATACGAGTGAACACAGAAGAAGAACCTTCCCTGACTGGTCAGGTACCCAGTCACACCTTGTGGGAGTGAAGGAAATCAAAGGTGCCTTTCCCAAGAACATGACACCATGCCAGAATGGAGTCTCGAACCCTGATCACTGGTGAACACAGGATATGAAGTCCAGTGCCTTGCTGACTATGCCACGGTGCTGGTCACAAGATACTGCATAGGTGAAGCAAGCAAAATGGAACGGTGAAAGTTTGCATCGACACAGGATTTCTGTTTTTGCCTCCAACCTCCCTTCTGATTTCTCCCCACCCCACAATTACTATCCCCATTTTTCTTGTTTCAGGTAAAATGTCATCAGCAATCAAAGAGCACATAATAATACATTAATAGGCATCAAAATCATTCCTGTCAATGTCAGCTTATTAGCTTTCCTTTGCCAATCATTACTTCCTATCACTTAATATGGCGTCAGTATCACAACACTAATGGAGCCCACTCTGCCCCTCTGCCTTGCAATAAGGAAGTAATTATGTCCCTGTTGTAACTACAGACATCCTAATTGTTATTAAGTGGATTTTCCCCCCATTTTCTTTTCCTCTTCTTTGGGCAGGGGTGGTGGTGATGGTGGGGGGAGGGAGGGGGGTACAGGGGGGGGGGGGGGGGGGGGAGTTGGGGGACTGTTGAAATTGCTAAGTTTCATGTTCGTGAGCATACACAAATTTGATTTTTCAGAAGAGGGATGGATTTTTAAAAATTTCTTTAAAAAAAAAAAGAAAAAAAAGTACTGGTCAGAAGTTTTTGTTGATGTTGGGTTCTTTTTTTTTTTTTTTTTCTAAGGAAACTTTTTCAAAAGTATGTTAAAAAAACACAAAAACAAACACACACACACACACACTGGAGTATCTTTCTCTCCCTACCCCTCGGTCTCTCGTGCACCTATCACCCCCAGTGCCTCTCTCTGGGAAGGGTGTGTAACCTGTCCTTACATTTGAAACATACATGCCAGCATGCAGAAGTTTGATTTTTTATTTCTTTTTCTTCTTTAAAAAAAATTTTTTTAAGTGTTTTTATGCTTGTTTCGTTTGACTTTGTTGGACTGAATTTGTGTATTCAATGTGTATGAGTTCTTATTTCATCCTTCACATTCCAAAAGGTACAAAAGGATTACTTTTAATCACTCCAACAGAAGATGGCACTGAATTCCATAACTGTGCTGATTGTATTACTGTATTGTATTATTCTTTTCTTTTTTTTCTTTTTTTGTCATAATAGATTTCTCTGTGTGAAATTCGGGCTGTTCTCCCCAGGAAGAGTGCATCACTACACTGAGAGCGCCACCCATTAAAATTTTTTTTTTTCTCTTGCATTCAGTTTTTTTAAAATTTTTTATTTAGTTTCCTATCGAAGTGGATTTTTCTACAGAAATTTGCCAGGGACAACCCGTTTGTTGCCGTGGGTTCTTTTACATGTGCTACGTTGGACAGGACACGTTGTCCGCATGACACACAGCAGGATCCCAAAGATGCTACTGTATGGCCAGCTGAAGGAAGGCTACTGCAAACTTGGAAGGCCCTGCAAGGCAAACCTCAAAGCCTGTGACATAGACATCGCTTCCTGGGAAACTGATGCCCTTGACCGCTCTCGCTGGAGGATGCTGTGCTCTAGTGGCATAAAGACGTTTGAAAACAAGAGAACGCTGGCCAATAAGGAGAAGCGTAAGCAAAGGAAGCAGGGCTCAACTTCTGGAGACATTTTCCCTTGCAACACCTGTGGGAAGTGCTGCGCATCCAGAATCAGCCTCTTCTCTCATATGATGAGGACACACACCAACAGATAAGCCTGCCTGCCTGCCTACTCATTCGTCGGTCCAACGGGAGACTCCATCAAGTGCATGCTGCACACGGGACCTTGGTTTATCTTAGCGTCCAGACCACTATTCAAGGTCTAGTGGAGGGGGAGAAAATACTGGCGACTGTGCGATGATTTGAACCAGCGCGCTCAGATTCTCTGGCTTCCTAGGCGGACGCGTTACCTCTAGGCCATCACTTGCTACAAACAAGATGATTGTGACTGACTGACTAGGCAGGTCTGTGCTTGGTGCCTCTGTGGGACCTTTAACCTCTAACCTTCACCCCTCTGTCTGACTGAGCGATGTTTTTACAGTGTTTTTACGCTGCTTTAATATCTAACTTGATTTGAGCTTTACATACAGTGAGCCAGACATGAATGGATTGGACTTTTTAACATCATTTCAATCAACCTTTTTACATGTGTTCTCTGTGAAGGGGCTATAAGCAAGATGATTTGATTTGATCTGTGAAGGAGCTATAAGCAGGATGATTTGATTTATGAAAGGGGCTTTATATAAGCAACATATGATTTGATCTGTGAAGGGGCTATAAGCAGGATGATTTGATTTGTGAAGAGTTAAAAGCAACATGATTTTAGGTGTGAAGGGGCTGTAAGCAACTTGATTTGATTTGGGAAGAAGCTATATCTAGTACAAGCAACAAGGGGCCATAACTAGTATAAGCAACAGGAGGGCTATAAGCAACGAAAGGGCTGTTAGCATCAAGGGGGATTATAAGCAAGGAGGGCTATAATAAGCAGCAAGGGGCTATAAGCAGCTAGAGGGGGCATTGGAGGGGGCATAAGCAACAAGGGGGGTTATAAGTAACAAGTGGGAATAAGTAACAATGGGCTATAGGCAACTTGGGGCATTAAGCAACAGGGAGGCTATAAGCAACAAGGGGGCTATAAGCAACAGCATCTGACGTGAGTGACTGTGACAGGTCTGTGCCTGGTGCCCCTGCTGCGCTCTGTGGACAACATCACCCTGCCGGTGGTGGGGCCGCCCTGCTCCCCGGACGACAAGATCCGGATGTGTGCCCCCACCACCCCTACTGCCACCCACACCCAGCCGCTCCCCCTGCACCCCCACACCCCCATGGAGCCCCGCCTGACCCTCAGTGCCTTCGCCGGACCCATGTCCCCTTCCAAGGTAAGGTGCTGTTGCGTGGGGTGTGGCAGTCTGTCTGACTGACTCTGCCCAACCCTGCCCTGCAGGAGTGTTTGCAGCGGTCAGATCACAGAAAGCATATGAAGATGGAGAACTTTTACTGAGAAAAATGTAGTTTGAAAAGATATGTTTTTACTGTTCTTGTCGTGTCATGTACCACATACACACATGATACTACTACTGCTTCTACAATTACTACCACTGAAGTAAATATATATTGCTCAGACAGGTCAAAGCACTTACACAAGTCATTCATGTTCATACATAGCTCTGATTTTACACGTTAACAGAAAGCTTGAGGTAATATAGACCAGGAAGGGGGAGGGGAGGAGGAAGCTAGTTTGGAAAGAGGTAGGTTTTAAGGCCAGATGTGAAAGAGTAGAGAGTAAAATAGCAGGAGCTCACTCCAAGTATAAGGCCCACAGAGAAAGAGCGGCGACCGACTGTGATGTAACATGTTTGAATCTTGGATTACAATAACTGGGTGGATCTGAAGCTGATCGTAGAGGGTGAGATTGGGTGTAGGCACACTATGCATGTGCACACACTCTGACATGCACATGCACATCACAACACAAATGACAGTAACATTCATTTCCAGTCCTGTTCTTCTGCTGAGGAGTCAAATAAAATGCTTGTTCTTTGGACTGATATGGAATCTAGCTACTTCACTTATCAAATTCTCTCTCTCTCTCTCTCTCTCTCTCTCTGTGTGTGTGTGTGTGTGTGTGTGTCTTTCTCACACACACACACACATGTGCACGCGCATAACCACACACACACAAAGTGAGACATGGAAGAGTCAGTCCTTATAGTTATGATGTTGTTTTGATTGACATTTTAACATTGTGTTCTCTTCCACTGGTTTGAAGAACTGACACTAGTGACAGGCATTCAGCCCTGAACTGGCCCCTTTGCAGTTGACAAGGCTGTAAGCACCATGAACTGATTTGATTTCTGTGGTAAAGGAGTCTTTTGTGTCCTTTGTTCCAGGCTCAGAATTTTCAAAGGCAGTGGACAAATCCTCGCTGCTCAAGGAACACGGGTGATGCACAAGAGTTGACCATCGCCCGCAGAACTGATGCTGAGAAAGGCTATGAACGAATTGGGAGGCAAGTTCCTCTGGTGTTCTAGATCAGCTGACGTGACAGTTCACTGGGGTGGTTGTATTTTATTGCATTTTGTTGTACATTGTGTCGTATTGCATTGTATTGTGTTGTGTTGTACTGGGATGTGTTGTTCTTCATTGTATTGCATTATATTTGATTTTTGTCACAACTGATTTGTCTGGGTGAAATTTGGGCTGCTCTTCCCAAGGAGAGAACATCGTCACAGTGCAGTGCCCCCCACCCCCCACCTCCCCTTCCCCTCCGTTTTTTTTTTTCTATTCCTGTATGCAAGTGCATTTGTTTTACTATCAAAATGGATTTTTAGGGGTAGAAATTTGTTCAGGACAACAACCATCTGATCTAATCCTTTTTTTTTTTTCCTTAATCTTTGAGTTTGATTGACTGTCTCACTGTCCTAAAAGGCTAAGCACAATGGGTTTAACTGGTATTGTCTTTTTTCCAGACACAAATCCACACAATTTGGGATGCATTTTTTTTAACCATTAATATTACTTTATTCCCATCCAACAATATTGTATCACCATCTAACACAGAAATATATTATCACTTTTCAAAATGCAAACAAATTTTGTTTAAATTAATTAACACAGAAATCAATTTGAAAAAGCCAACAAAATTGTTTAAATCAGTCAAAAGCAAAACAACAATAATAACCAGATAACATGGTGACAGTCAGAAACCTAATATAATTTTTTCAGCCCATTCTATAATTATCACAGATGCACAACACAGGAACACACACACACACACTTATCACAGATGCACAACACAGGAAAACACGCACACACACACAACACACACACACACAACACTGTAGTTTCTTGTGTGAAAATGGGAATTGTCCATTCATGTACTTCCTTCTAATCTTTTTTTTTTCATTTTAATTTTATCTGTTTATTTACTTATGTGTTTATCTAAAGGCTCATGCTGAAATTAGCATCCAAAGGAGAAAAGAATGGGGCCCCTTTGTTGAATTAAAATGGTAGTTTGTGTATTGTAAAGTGGAAACAGTCCCTGCCAATGAGTGAGAGGGAGTTGGTTGAAAATGTATTTGAATTCACCCTTCTATTCGTTTACCTAAAAAATTTCAAAAATGGGGTTGTGGGGGTGGAGGAGAGGGAGGGAGCAGATGCCTGACCTTGGCCATAGACCCCTGGTGTGTTTTGTCAGGCCTTCTTCATGTCTGACAGTTTGAACAACTTATTTTATTTCAATCATTTGCTATTGACTGCTCTTTGATTACCATTACTATTATTTAATGAGCTTAATTATTTGTTTATTTATTTAATTTTCTCTTGGTTGTTTTATACTATTTTTAGTGTGGGCTTTTACCACCCCATCAATTATTATTATTATTATCATTTTTATGAACAGTTATGCCTAATCTTAAATATAAACCCTAGGCGTTTACAAATAGAGAAAAAACACACACGTTAATATCAAAATGGAAAAATTGAACACAAGATACTAAACATTATTGGATTGTTCACACCCCTCTTTTTCCCCCACCCCACCCCCCAACACACACAAGCACACACATGTCATAGTACACAATCATAAATAGTACACAATCAAAATTACAAACAATGAATTTTGAAACTCTCAAACTCACTCACTCACGGAGTCTTTTTTGTTCATTGTGAAAAGGGTTTAGCTGTTGAGAATTATTCAGGAGGGGAAAAGGTGGGTCTTCAGACTGGATTTGAAAGACTGCATTGAAGATGAGTGACGGAGAGGCTGAGGAAGCTGATTCCAAAGAATGGGGGCTTGGTATGAAAAACTGCGTTGGCCAAACAGTTTGGTTCGAACAGGGTGGATCCTAAGCAGGCAGGCGTCAGAAGAAGAGAGGTGTTGGCGTGAGGGTATGTAACAGTGAATGAGATCGGAAAGATACTGTGGACCAGTAGCCTCAATGGACTTGAAACAACATGGACAACTTTGTAAATAATTCTTTCTTGTACTGGGAGCCAGTGTAAAGCATGAAAGAGAGAAGAAACGTGATCAAATTTAGAGGAATGAAAGACAAGATGAGCAGCAATGTTCTGGACTTTCTGAAGTCTTGCAACTGAGGTAGCTGGGTGAACTGACAATAAAGGAATTACAATAATTCATATATAGAGTTATATTCATTTGTTTGTTTATTTTATTTATTATGTATGTGTATGTGTAGGGTGGTGACATCTGGTATACGTTTGTTGGTTGAGGGTTGGGCCTTGGTGTCTGTTAGAATGAAAGCTGTTGCATGTGTGTTGTATATTTGTGTGTGTACATATGCATTTGCATGCTTGCACACGTGTATATGCACACATATATGGGTGCAATGTGAGTTCACTGAGTGTGGCACATTAATTTTTTGTTCTTGTTTTATTTGAATTATTTGCTTTCTAGGTATCTTTTGATTCATCGTATTGAAAAATATTTATTTATTTGTTTATTTTGTTTGATTTTGTTATTTCATTTTACACACACCTATGGTAGACTCTCAAAGGCCTGAGCAGTGCCCTGGATTTATGTAAAGCATGACCACCTACTCCTATTTTTTAATATTCCTGTTTTTTTCATTTTGTTGTTGTTGTGGTTGTTTATACTTTAGCAGACGTATGAATCATGTAACTCATACGGATCATTCTGCACACTTTGACACCTCTTTGGAACACAACACTGTTGACAGGAAGCTGGCCAAAGAGCTGCAGGTTCCATGGACAGAGTACTGGCAGTTCCTGGATGCCTTTGCTGACTTCTCCTCACATGACGGGCTACGAAAGCTGGAGCAGCACCTTAGCAGGCAAAAGACACTGCTGGCTGTGCAGGCTGCCATGGACAGGGAGGGAACGCCATCTGATGAGGACTCTGCTGGTTTGTCTGGCACTGACAGCTGTGGGGAGGGGTCCCAGGAGGAGGAGGAGGAGTGCTTCTACAGTTGTGCGGAAGAAGAAGAATCGGGAGATGAGAAACTGGAGGACAGTAACTCATCCAACTGTCACACTTCTCGGCTTGCTGAAGAGGAGGAGGAGGAGGAGGAGGAGGATGTGTTTGAAGACAGTCTGGACAGTTTCTCTGACACCAAGAGCTACATGTTCGGTCAGCGACTGCAGTTAAAGAAGTCGATGGTGACGACTCACAATGGAAACAATGGAGCCTTGCCAAAGGCTGGACTGAAGGCTTCCAGTGAGTCAATTGTGGACACTTCCACACCACAGAACAAAAAGCCCAGCCAGGAGAAATCGGACCTTTGGTCGTACAGGGATAACACCTTCAGCGAGGGGGAAGAGAAGAAGCCCTCGGAAACATCGGCTGCCACCAACACCTCTCACTCCTTTGACGCCACCAACCCATGCGCCGAGGAGACGTCAGCTATCACACCTGAAAAGGCCAGAGCTCCAGAGGACAAGACAAAGCCCAGCGCACCTCAGACACCAGCCAGAGCTTCAGACAGGTCTTTCAACACGCTGATGACGGAACTGTCTGAGGACCTGGAGACCAAGCTCATCTTCAGCCCTGAGGGAAAAGTGGTGCCCTCCAACAAACGCTGCTTGGTACCAGACGTGGGTTTGTGCCTGGGGAAGGACGAGGTGTCTGGCGCCGCCCGTCCTGCATTGAGAGGACGCTGCCCGGTGGAAGTGCTCATCAAGTACAGGAAAGGATCCTGCAGCTTCCTGGCTGATGTGGTGCTGCACTCCTCGTCTGCAAGCAATAATGACGATGATGTCTCCTTTGAAGACTCCATCGACGATTTGTCTCTAAACGCCAGACAGAAAGTGATGAGGGACGTGAAAGTGGTGACCAGGAACAAGGTGGTGTTTCAGTATGTCCGGCGCCTCGTGCGTCCTGTGCGGCTGACTGTGGGTCTGTTGGAGGCTGATGAGCAAAACGTTGCTCAGCACTGGGGCTGCGTCACGGCCAGGCTTGTTCGGCAGACACGGACACAGGGCAAAGGCTTACCACACACTGCTTGCTACATATACGGGTAGGTATAGGGAGGAAGGTGGCAGAATGGCTAACTAAAGATGCTTATCTGCCAATACATAATATAAAATGAATTTTCAAGTGCTGCATTCACAGGGGAGTAGGGGTGGCTGTTTGAGCCATTTTTCACAATATGTGTATCATAATAATATTAATGAAGGTATTTTTGGTTTTGCAGGGCTAGAAATTCCCAGATGAATTTAAGCTGTCCTCGGAACAAGTAGATAGAAAATTTACTTGTCCTCCCTAAGGAAAGAGATGGTTAATAAATGTAACTATCAATAGTGCAGTGGCAAGTCAGCAGACATAATTCATTATTATAAGTAGTGCATGTATTACAGGAAAAGAAAAAAAAACAACAAAAAAACAGGGGGTTTGGGGGGGTAGAGGTGTTGAGGGAAGTGTTATCAGTTTGCACTAAGCTGGCCACTCAGTCACCCTTTTAGTTTTACTAACACAGTAAAAATATGATTGTACAAGTGACAGGTGGAGAGAGCATTTCCACTTATCCACTAGAAAGTTTTAGTTGTCCTGGACAATCAGATAAGTGGGTATTCTGACCCCTGTGTTGTACAAATTACACAAACTATCGGTTATGTTTTACTGTTTGTATGTAGATGGGGAAGGAGTGGGGGAGGGGAATTCATGGTTTGACCTGTTGTTTTTTTCTTGGCATTTTTTAATCTCATATGTTCATGTATTGTAAGTTGAATTTGATTTTGTTTCTGTACGAAGTGCAGGGTAGTAATATTTTCTAGTAAAGCAAGCAAGCTGTACTCTGAATTAGATTCAGAATTTACACTTAAATTTTATCTTGCGTGGCCAGGAAATAATAATGATGATTAGTTATGTTTGCATTCCCCCTTGAAATAAAAAGTTATTTATATTTATAGAAAAACGCATATTTACATGCATTCATGTATGACATACCAAATACAAACATGCATGTGCACACACACACACACGCACGCACACACACACACACACACATAAACAAACATATGGCCAGCATAAATTCAAGGACATTTGTCAATAAAATGGCAGGCAGAACTGAAGAGATGTGTTTTGAGAGACTTTTTAGCACTTTGTACCCCAAGTACCAATTTATCTGTATCACTTACTGCTTTCTTTGGACCAAGTGTGGATATTTCTGTACTACAGTTGGCACATTTAGTTTCGCTTTTTTAATCAATTCTGTCCTCCCTCAGTGCTCTTAGCTTGTTGGCTTTAGCCTCTACGGTGTTCACCAGTGTCTCCAGCAAGGGGGTTGAGAGATGAACGCGCTCCCCACCCCACATACACTCACAGCCGACACCATCATGTACACTTATGTGAGCCACAGAATCTTGGTGTCAAATAATATCCTAAAAGTAATGAGTGTGACTGATAATGACAACTGTAATTTTTGTGACACCGAAAATGATGAAGTACAGCATTATTTATGGTTTTGCCCAGTTATACAAACTTTTTGGCTTCAGTTTGAAAATAAACTTAAAGAAAAATGTGAAAACTGTGAAAGATTGTCCCTCAATTTTGAACTTATTTTGTTTGCCACTGATGAAAAAACTAAAACAGATATGTTTTTGATCATTCTAATCTTTTATATAGAGTCAGAGGGTGTTTCCACAGGAGTGGAAACATTACATTGACCAATCTTGTATTGACTGCTTTGTTGTGACTCGTATGTTCCCTGTGATCCATGAGATTTGACTGTTAATGTGTGCTGTCAGGTGAGATTGGAAATGCCATGTTCTGGGATCTATGTCTGTTTTGTTTGTTGTTTTTTTGTTGTTGTTTGTTTTGTTTTTTTGCTTATTGTTGTTGTCTGTGTATGTGTTTGTTTACTTTCTCTATTCTTCATCCATTCTTTCTTGCTTGTTCGTCAGTTATTTGTTAACTAAAAAACACCCTTGCAAACAGTCACCATATTATACGTGTGTGTATATTATATGTGTATATGTATATATATATATATGTGTGTGTGTGTGTGTGTATGTACTACCCCTATTGCTAAAGGTGGTGTGAATTGCAATTTTGCTTTATTGGTGTTGAATTTCATGTGAAATTGTAATGGAGACAATGTTGAAAAGAAAATATAACCTATGCAAGGGGGAAAAAAAAAGAAGAAGAATGGCTTCAGCAATGCACTCAGCTGTTGAAGGAGGCTGGTCCACAGAAACTGCAGTGCAGCTGCACTGATGGGGTACAAAGTGTTAAACCCTCTTGTGTTCACTCTGGCTACAAAAGAACACTACGAAGAATTTCTCTGTGAAATATGTGAACGCAAGGAGGGTGAAACTGAAGTGGGGAATCCCAACATGATGATGATGACAAAGTGTGAATGTGGTGTGGACAGGAGCACGGCCAGTAAGACTGACCTTGACGTGATGCGGGCCATGTGCGAGACGGACGTGGACCCCGACCTCTTCCCTGCCATCCACACCTGGCTCTCCCTCGTTTCTGGCACACAGCAGGAAAGCCGCGACAGGTGAGTGACTGACATTGCCACACACACACACTCACTCACACACACATACACATAGACAATGCTACAGACTGTTTGAGCATTCAACGTGGAGCAGACTTCAAGCTAGTACTGATAATAGGATTTCTTTCTCAAAGGAAAAGGGGTTTACAACTGAAATTACACAACAACAAAAATGATGGATTACCCACCATACTAATCTAGACTAGTAACCTCTCTGGTGTCATTTGTGTTGTTTATGTGATAAACTGATAACACGAAACCACATTTTACTTTTAGTGTCAGGGGATTGACAGGTTGCTTCCACAGTCTTGTAAAGTAAGTAATTTTTCAGTAGAAAACATAAAAGAAAAACTGTCTAATCATTTATCATTATTCGAAATTGATGAATCCCTGTTACATTGTCCAATAGGAGCGTTTTTATGAAGTGACCTACAGAAATTTAATTTCATTTTTGCTGTTTATGTTTTTAACTGTTGTTACACTTATTTTTACAGATTGTTGATCCCACCACTCTAGTTTATCCTTTCTCTGTATATCACCTTTTAATGCACACACTCCCCACCCGCCCCCCAACTCCCCCGGGTGGTGGGGCAATGGGAGATGTGACAGAGTTACCATTATATTCATAATTATAATGTCAACAAATGAACAATCCAAACATGGTTTTAGTTGCTCTGAGACAAGTCTTTGGAACTGAATTTGATTTGAATCAGTTTTTTATTATTGCACCATTACTGCGTGTAAATGACTGGTGTGTGAGCATTTAGATTGGTCTCTGCACTTGATTCAGCGCTATATTATATTTACTTCTTTTTATTATATTTCGTTTTAATTATTTCTTCCACCACAGCTGGCCCAGCCCAGCCAAACTGCGGCACCAGCACCACCTGTCCTACCTGCACCAGAACCGGGGCGTCACCAGCCCCCTCCCCCTTCCCATCAGCCCCTTGGTGCAGGGCCGCACTGTCACCATCACCAGCACCCCCCTGTCATCACGACATCACCACCAGCGTCATCATGCCTCAGGCACCGACCGCCAAGACCCGTCCTCCCCTCCACCCTTGATGGGAACTCCCCGCACCTGGCTGTTCCAGTCCCCCTCGTGAGATTGATGGTGCCCTCCCTGCCCCCACCCCACCCCCCTGACTCTCCAAAACACCCCCCACTCCCCTCAACCCCTCCCCCCCATTCCCCCCCAGACACCCCCCCTACAAACCCTCCTCTTCACCCCCAAGAGAAGCAAGTACTGATCATGCAGTGTGCACTTGTTTTTATTTAACAAACTACGGAGATGGTTGGGGAATATCAGCTGAAGGAGAGGAATAGACCCCACCTTCTATGCCGAGCCCTAGACACAGTTGGACGTGAATTCCCTGCCCTGATGTCTGTGAACAGCTGTGGGAACTTTTTAATGCAGATAGCACTCCATCTTGTGGTGAATTTTGCGGCTTTCTTTTCCTGTGTCGCTCATTCATGGAAAGATCAGAATTCTTTTTTTTCTTAACCAGTTCAGTGCCAGAGAATTTTGTAAAAAAAAAAAGTGCTCTCCCCTTGCCAGGGAATTTTGAGGATTCGGTGGTAATAAATCATGAAAAATTCTAGCACAAAAGCTTTGGGTGATACAGAAAGAAAGTAAACGTTTTTGTGAAGGAAAATGAGTGTGGATTCTGCTTCTGGGCTCTTTTACCCAATTAGGTTGATTGTAGATAACTGTTCAGGCATGTCAAGTCAAGATAATAATTTTTGTGCAACAAAAAAATCCTTTTCCACCTCTACATAATAACATCCATAAAGAAAAGAAACAAAATACAGCTAGAAATAGCATGCCTATTGTCAGATTATACCTGCAGAAGAAATTAAACAGGCTATAAGTTTATAAAAACAAATCACAGCTCATGTAGACATGTAAGTAAATCACTGTCCCAACAATGACAAAGGTGGGTAAAGTCAACGGAAAAGGTCAATCACCATCTCAGAAGCTGAGCTGGCAAGCTTTTTGACAGCTAAGAGTGTTTGGGAGTGAGAGTGTGAAGTTCTTTGATGACATTCACTCCTTTCAAGTTGCATGTGGGCCAATTAAAGTGTCTGTTGTGCATCCGGCTTGCCACCTCTTCAAACAAGTCAACCATCTGATTCAGTAAAAAATTAAAAAAAAAGCGTGAAAAACAAAAAGCACGTGTTTCACAACCAGTGCAGGTTCCACACTGTGTTTCGTGAAAATCGTGGAGCATTGGCGGTTGTCAATCCTACAGTGTGCATTGAAATGAGAGCACACTCATCCCTAAAAGCCACGCCCCCTTCATGAATTCTGGCTGACATTCGACCTATCGTCTTACATCACTCCTCTCCCTCTCCTCCCCTTCTTCCAATCCTCGCTGCACTCATTCTGTCAGTCACAGCCACTTGTTCAAAAACGCTGTCTGACTGAATAGTTACAATCAGATGGGCTGTCAGTTTCGTCACTGTCGTTGTCAATCACCTTCATTTTCAAACCAATCATCAGACAATAGAGATCCTTCTCCATCGTGAAAGCAGCCCATAACCACAAGCAGAGCTTTCAGAATTGTGTAAATCTGCTGGTCAGTGAGCAAATTACTATCGAGTAGAAAGGGGTCTTCTACCTGATGAATGTTCATTTAAATAGTATTTTTATAATCCAGACACATGAAACTAACCGTTCAGAGTCTGTTTATGTGAACTGAACCAAACTCCAATGAAGGAAAAATCTGAACATATGTAGGACGTCAGGGGACGTCTTGTAGGCACTATGGCAATACTTTTTGTAGGATGTCAGCTGACGTCTTATAGGCACTCTACTGGTTAAGCATTGGTACTTTTACTGTTTTTATAACTATGAGAGAGAACCAGAGAGTTGGACACAGAAGGTTATTATGTGACAAAGGTGTTTACCAGTGTGCTTTTAAATGTGGTTGGAAAATGATGGCTATGGTGTCAGTTTTATTATTTGTTCTCCAGTCTTTTAGTTTCTTTCATTTTGTATTTCAGTAAAAAACATGTATTGAAAACAGTAGATAACTGTGGAAAGATTGTATATGATGCATTCTTTCAATGTTTGAGTGTCGGATTTTGCGCAGTTATTATTAAGGTGAAAAAAGATTGTACATTCTTTCTGAGCATTTTGCACAAAAGGGAATTTCACAGCAGAAACAAAATAATATACAATGGAACTTGACAAAGTTTGAGCAAAATAACATTTTAGTAAGTCTTCTGTAGATATGCCAGTCACTTATAATGTCACAGCTTCAGTGATTAAAAGAGCAATCCAAACAACCAAAACAGCATGCAAACACACACCATGAAAAACCTACAATGTGCACTTATACACTTCCTTACGCTGTGCAGTGTTTCATATCCCAGCTCTAGGAAGATCAACAGGACATTTTGGAAATCTGGTGGACAAAGTGCCCAGATGCAGAGGAAAAATAATATTTGTACTTTTTAGATATGCTTTCATTTAAAATAGAAACAAAACAAAAGCAAAATCACCAGAAATGTGGGTTGCTACTGGCAGGTTGTATAAAATAAATCAAATACACTTTTTCAAAGTGATATATTGTCACTTTTGAATTACAACTGAAACTTGAACCTCAGTTTACTGGCTTGATCTGTCAAAATGGACTGGACTTTTATACATTTGCATAGAAGTCTTGGTTTACTTCCCTTCTGCCTGTCCAGAGGCTGAGCTGTCAGAAATGGAAAGTGCTGTCTGTTCCCCTCCCCCCACCTTCTAACATGAGGTGCTGGAGTCTGTCCTGTGTCAGATACACTGCTCCGGCAACAACTTCAGTTTTTTCTTTGGTGGCAGTGGTTATGGATAAGACTGCCAGATTTAGTTCCCTTGAATGGGAATTTGTAGTCATAGTAAATACCATCACTTCAGAATGGTGTGAAATAATGTCAGTGATGCTTCTAAGTCCATAAAATGTGATAATTAGATGTAGCTTGGTCATGAAAATGGACTGTGTCTGACATGATTATTAAAAAAAAAAAAAAAAAATCATATGGATGTGGTGCTGATTAGACTGAAAACGATATGGTCATTGTCAAGAGTTTGTCAGTCCAATGTCAGGTAGTCAGATGGACGATAGAGCCATTGGTTATGCTTTTTACTCACACTCTCTCATGCAACTTGATTTTCAAGGGAAGCAATGCAACAGGCACTGAATCATATACAGGGATCAGTTTTGTCATTGTTACTTCCCTTCCACTGTTGGTATTGAACAGATTGCTGATTTTTTTATTTTTTTTATTTTATTTTAAAATCTTCTTTTTTGCATTTTGAGATGTCTGTTGATAACTAATAAATCATATGGTAATACCGGTGGCTTTGTTATTTTGCCCCCAGTGTTCACTTCACTTTTCAGCCATAAAAGATAATGGGTGTATGTTTTTTTTGTGTGGTGTGTGTGATGTGCATGCGCACGTACATATGCTGAAGTGTGTGAGTATGTACGCATGTGTGAGCATACACAAGTTTGCTGCACAAGGCCCATTTTTATCTTTATTCTATTTTGAGAGAGATGTATATAATATATTGAAGTATATTTTATTTCAATAATTTGACTTCTATGTACTAATGTAGGTTTCATTTTTATTGAGTAATGTGTTTATTTCTTCCATTTCATTCTGTGTTTATGTCTCATACAAATTTAGGGTTGATGTGAAGGTCATGCATCCGGATCTGCTCCCTTTCTTCAGTGTTCTTTCTTCTTTTTCTAAGCAGATGTGGAGTATTGCATATGGATCAGCCCACACTTCGACGCCTCCTTGAAAATGAAACTGAATGGGAGTACACATTTGTGCATATAGTCTGTGACTTCTGTCAGGTTTTTGTTTTTTTGTATATGTGTTCTCTTTCTTTTTTCTTCTTTCAATCATTGGATAATTATAAATACAATACTTTATCATAAACTCATGTGTTTTCAGTGAGGTCTATGCACCACAGCATGGCAATATTTGACATTCAAGGGGTTTGGAGAATTGTCTGACATCTTTTTCCTGCCTAATCCAATGTCTTGCTGGTCAATATATTAAAATCTTTTAGTTGGACGCATGTTTTTATTTGGCTTCGTGTATGTCACTCCAGAATATGTGTGTGTGTGTGCGTGCGTGGATGTGTAATGTCAGCTTAATGAATTTGTTTGTCATGTTACATGCAAACACACGGCTATTTAACCATTTGGGTTGCTTGGCAAGTTGGTTGTGGTTTTGACTTTTTTCCTGTAAACACAAACAGTGTCTCTAATGTATCAAAACTGGTTTGGTTTCAAGTATTTGTTTAATGCATGTTTTATTTGTCTTAATGTTTGTCACTACAGAATACAAGTGTGTAACTGTAAGGGTGCGTGTGTGAATGTGCATATGCGTGCATGATTTCAACCTAACTCTTTCACTGTCATGGTGAATTTTAGGCGACTCAAGTCGACATCAAGAGGTCATGTTAAACAGAACATTTTTCACATTGCAACAAAGCTTGACAGCTGTAGCCAACCTTCGTGAGCAACAGGAAATTCAGTAAAATTCACCCTTGTCCGAGTTTGCGTTGACCAAGTCCACTGTGTTGTTTTGACACAAACTGAGTCATGAGACTGTGAGGATTGAGTCTAAAATATTTGGCGCTGGAGAGAGCTTTTCACAGAGAAAGTTGTTGGTGAAAGAGTGAATGTTTTTGTTTGTCTTGTCACAACTCACATGCAAATACAAGGCTATCTCAGTATTTGAGGTGCTTGGCAATTTAATTGGTTGTGGTTTTTGACTTTTTCTGTGATATGATTTCAAACTGTATAAGTGAACAAGTGAAAAAAAAAAAAAAAAAAGGTTCTGTAACTGAGGCCCTTTCGATTTGGCAGGGGGGGGGGGGGGAATAAAGACAACCAAATTATGACAAGGACTGAAGTAGCTAACTTCTAAGTTGCCAATGCTGCATGTTGGTTTGTTTGTTGCTTTGTTGTTGTTGTTTTTCTTTGCAAACTGCTGTCTGGGTGACTTTCATGCGACTCTGGTTGGGCAATCTTGAATTCATCAAAATACAATTCTGCTGATAATGACCTTGGGATCAGATGAAAGCCACGAAATTTAAGAGAAAGAAAATCTTCTGGAAGAAAACAAGGAAGGCCAGTGGCAGAGATACACAATTATGTCAATTATGATAATCAATATTCACTCTTGAGACTTTTTATTGTAACTGTTCATTTCCTTTCTTTGTCAGTTGACAAGATTTTGATGATCAGTTTCCCAGATTTTGTTAAAGGTGAGAGTATGAAACCCTAGATCAGATGCTCTTAAAACTGATCACTGTTTTGGTTTTTTTGCTTTTATGTTCAATGAACTTGATTTTTGGTTGTTTTTGTTTTGTTTTTTTGTTGCTTTTTTGCTTTTATGTTCAATGAACTTGATCTGATATTTGTATTGAATTATCTTTTTGTCACAACAGATTAGATTTCTCAGTGTAAAAATCAGGCTACTTCACCTGCAGAGAGCACGTCACCACAGTGCTACAAAACCTTTTTTTTTTTTTTAGTTTCAGTTGTACTTTTTTAGTATCAAACTGGATTTTTCTTTACAATTTTGCCAGGGACATCTTTCCTTCTTTGTTGCTGTGGGTTCTTTTACATGTGCTGAGTGCATACTGCAAACCTTCAATGCCGCAAACCTGCAGTGCCTTTGTTTATCATTTTGTCTGAAAAATTAGCACCTTGACCACCACTCAAGGCCCAGTAGAGAGGGGAAATAAGAATCACAGTCTGTGCAGGTCTTGAACTCATGAACACACACTTCCTGGTCAGGTGCACTAACACAAGGCCACTGCTCCACTACTTGACCAGTTTCCCTGTTTGTCCTGACTGAGTCATGGAGTGTTGCTGTCTTTAGTTTTGTTTGTCCACTCAATGGCAAGTTTTAGCCTTGATGTTGTTCATACTGTCACCTTACTGTCCTTCTTTGGTCTGTGTGTGCTTTCGGTTTTCTGTTTGTATCTAATATAGTTTGTGTACACATACATTTCAGTTGAATACAAAGAGGGCTTAAGCACCCTTCCCACAGTAACCCTCCCTCTCCCCTTTTCCCACTACACACACATGCTCATGCTCACACACACACACACAGGTTAAACGTTAATGCCAAAACAGGGGTTTGAAATCTGGTGAAACTGGATCAGAAGTCCAATGCCTAATGGATCCTGCCACGGCACCTCCTATACACTTTGAGAAAAAGATTCAGGTCTCAATATCTGATGTTTTCTTTGGATAATACCCCAAGGTGCCTTTTGCGCCTAAAAAAATATTCTGCAATGACAGGGTTTTTAACAAAACAAAAACCCACAAAAGAGCACAAAAAAATATCTATTTCCCTTCAGAGTCTGGAAAAGTTGGAATTTTAATAAAACCCTTGACCAGCACCATTCATTAAAGAGCTCAATGCATGCATGAACATTTCTCTTTTTTTCTCTCCTTTTTTTTAAGTGATCAAAATTCAACATCAAAATTGAATATCAACCAATCTGTATTGTCAGTGGTGTAGCAGACAATTTTTTGATTCAGGTTCAATTCGTTCAATTCAAGTTTGTTATCTATACTGTAGGTAGAAAATGATTCACTCTGAGGGAACCCTGCTCCAAGAAGACATGATATGTGTGCTTAAAAGAGTGCTTTGCTTTTGCTTTCGACTGAGGTTTTGAGAAAGTGGAAAGAAACCATTCATTTTCAATCCAGCTTCTTCTCTTTCAAGTTTCAGTTCTGGTTTGGTTTTCTCTGCAAAATTAAACTTTTGTCCTCTGTCTTCTTCATATTGTTGGTGTAGCACTTTTCTTTCTTTTTTTTTTTTTTTTTTTGCCTGAAGTTCTGCAATGAACCAAATTGTATGTGTGCAATAAATGATCCTTGAAGTTGAATACCATTCTGAATCTTTGTCATGCTCTCTTCTTAGTAAGTGTGTGTGTGTGTGTGTGTGAGTGTGTGTGTGTGTGTGTGTGTGCCTGCTGCATGTGTCTGTGTATGTTTGTCTGTCTGTGTCTGTTTTGTACTTGCTGTGTGCATCTGCTATCAATTAAACTATCTATATCACTGGTATGTGGTCAGCAGAGGTCTGTGGTCAGCAGTCAGTAGTGACTGGAGGTGGTAAGTGATCAGTAAGGGTTAGTATTGGTCAGCCTACTGTTTGTTCAGTCATTTACTGACATTCTGTTTCACAGTGTAAAACCCACCTATTACCGTATATCTTTGGTGACTTACCCGTTTTCTTTTTTTAAGTTTAATTTTTAATCCATTAATTTTTGTATCAGTTTTATTTTGAATCATCGTATGTCTGTGCTATTCCTGTGTCGAACTATGCATGGGCACCTGAGGCTATGCAATACTTAACAGACATGTGAAATATATTTTGTTCAGGAAAAAAACAAACTAATGTGTTACAATTCTTGCATTTTGTACAGTTTCAAGTATTTCAACTATTTGTCATAAAATTTGTCTTTACTGGTCAATAATGAACATGTACGTAAGAAAAAAAAAAAAAATCAGTATGTTGAACTTGGCTACTCAACTCAAACTTGTTGAAGAATGATACATGCATCAGATTCGTTTCAAAGGATAATTACTGAAAACTGGGCTCACTCAAGTTATACTGGTTTTGAAGAAAGATTGAAATTGCTTAATTTGCCATCTTAAAAATTTTGAAGAATTAGAGGTGTTTTAATACAAACATATAAAATACTTAATCGTATTGATAAACTGGACCAAGAGACATTTTTCAAAAAAATCTTTCACTGACATAATAAGGAATGCCACTGACAAACTATTAAGTATTCAAGGACTAATATTTGAAAAAAACACTGACTGAGCAACAGAACTGCACCTTACTGGAATGCACCACCTTTGCAGGTTCAGAGAGCTAACAGGGTTAACACTTTTAAAAATCTCCTTGAACAGGTAAAAAGTATCTGCAATTCCTATATGATGAAGTAGTTTTAGAAGTAGTAGTAGTAGTAGTATAGGGACTGGAAAGTCATCTGCCTAGACCTCTCGGCCTTTTATGTCCCCACCGAATCTTCATCTTCACTTCTTCCATTTTATTTTATTTATTTATTTTCTTCTTTTGTTTGTTGTTGTTAGGCGGGGTACGCAAGTACACTTCTGCAAGAAACTTTGTTTTATTCTTCATTGTCAAACATTGTTGAACAAGTATTTTGTGCAAGTTTAATATCGGTTGGTAATGCATTCCATGTTTGTGCAATTCAGTCAGCCAATGAATTTTTTCTAATGTTGGTGTTGCAGTGTTCTAAACAAATTTTCTTTACTGAGTTCCTTGTACTATCATTAGGTAGCGGCAGCCCCCATGGCCGATGCCGGGAAACCTATGAACGCCTAAAAAATTGACTAATTTTGAAGTGCATTTTCTCAAATTTGATTTCATTTTGTGAAAAACTGTCCAACTGAAATAATCATTTATCATCCATATTTTTAATTTTTATTGTGTTTGCTTTATGCAATGCGTGCATGAGTTCGCGGATGGAAGAAAAAAAGTGTACTGTAACGCGAAATAGCGATCCTTGTTCAATGGCGGCCGGCGTCTTTCTGAGCGCGACACAGTTAGTTTCAACCACATAGTGGAAAAAATCGCATCCGTTGTTTTCCATTCATTGGTTACTGTTCGAAAAACTGGGCGCCGTGAAAGGCGAAAGTTCAAGGAGAACTTTCGTGTGTTTTTTTCCAAGCCTTGGGCGAAGTAGGGTAGTTAGATCTGAGCGCAAAGTTACGGGAATTTTTCGGCTATCTTTCAACGCCTCGCGCAGTTCGAAAATGAAATCTGACCCTACGGGTTACTGTATGAGCGGTAAAGAGCATTTTCTGCTGATTTCAATGGTATCCGAAACTAATATTTTTGATCCATGAGCAATTTGCTCAAGCGATTCAAAAGCAGGTACCCCTCTTCGTCAGTTGCGTCGGCCCAATCAACATTCGACACAGGAGAGCGGCACTTCAGCTAACACAAAAATGGCATTGTTTCTCCAGAAAATCTTAAGTTTCATCGGTAAGTTTTATATTATTTTTGAAAATGAATGTCTTTAGCACTTTCATGCACAATATTGAGCTGAAATTCTCTGAATCAGGATTTTGATCGATGTCAGTAACTGAGCAGCTTGGATCTATTTCATAAGTGTTTTCGTAACGTGACACCGTGTTTCAATCGGAACACGATTTATTTTTTTCGGAGTAAAACACACAAAAACTATTGATACAGAATGAAAAATGGACATGTTAAAACGGAGCCCATGAATTCCAATTACTAATATTTGATTGATTTTTGCTTTAGTAAGCAAAATATTACCTGGGTCTAAAACCGGAAGTGCTCGGGACAGCATTAGCGTCGTCTGCTACAGACTCGGTTTGTGTTGAATAAGTGAGTAAACAAATTGGAATATGGTTTCTTTTTCATTCAGCATCACACAAAAGTCTGATATTCTAGTTGCATTTTGCTTCTATAGCTGTGAAACTTTATCTCAATATATACAGACAGATAGATACTATGCTCTCACATTCCAGAAAGAACAAGAACACCAATTCATACTAACCCCTCCCCCCCCCCCCTCCCCCACGCCCCTCCTCCCCCTTTCTCCTCTGCAAACTTCACTTTCATAATTAGCTGAGAGTTGTATAGCCATCCCCCTCCTTTGTCTCTGAGAATCTCCCACCAATGGTAAGGAGAGGGGAGGGGGTTGTCAATGGTTGTGGCAAACTTGGCACTGAGCCAAATCACTGACCACTTGCTCTGGCTGAGAATCCCTGACTGCTGACAGTGATATAACCCACCATCTCCTCCCTCCAGTCATCCCCCTTCCCCATTTCTTTCCTGTCAGTGGAGTAGGTGTGTGCGTGTGTGTGTGTGTGTGAGAGAGAGAGAGCCAGAGCAAGTTTGCATTTGCACATGTATGCTTGTGAGTATGTGTATGTCTGAGTATGAAAAAAGTGTAATGTGAAGAGATATATGACTAATTTGAACAGTGCAGGCAACATCCTGTTTCTTCAAAAATTTAACACCAATTTTTAACAAACTAAAATTAGTAAAAAGAAAATCAGTACAATAACACCCATAGCCTAAGTTGTACATCAGGTTCAGTCAAGTCAAACTATATAACACTACCAGGAATCCAGCCATTAAGATAGTATAAATTAATTGTGTGTGTGTGTGTGTGTGTGCGCGCGCGGGAGGGGGTGGGGGGGGGTCATGTAACCCATGATATGCTGTGCATCAAGACTGCATGAAACAGAAAACAAAGGGAAGTAAACACATATTTCATGAAATGATAAAATGCAAAATACCATGCACATATTGTGAATGAAATATTCAGTTTGATATATATATAAGACATGCATTCTCACATACACACACAAATAAAGATGAGTACACAAAATATATATCAAAGAATAAGATACTAAGTATGATGTGCATATTAACAATAAAATATTCAATGTAAGTAATCATATACATGTATACATAAGACATTAAGTAATACTTTCATCTCAGTCATGAAATGTAGCACCCTGAAGTGGAATTTCTGAGTAAATAATCGCATGCAACAAAGACATCCATAAGATGAACAGTACAAGTAGATGGCAAAGTTCTTGTCAGCAATTGGAAAGGACAGACCCCTAAAAATAAGTTGATGCTGCAACTGAGTTATTGTGTGAAAGGTAAGTGCGGCCATTTTGTTCAGTGCAGTGAATTTTGTGTTGCTGTTGAATGAATGCTTACCTGTTAGTATGCCATTTTATAATTCTGTTATCACAGTGTTTTCCTCCCACTCAAAACACTCAGAAATTGACAAAAGCCTAAACATATATTAAACTGAGAGCTCTGGTTTTGGTTTTAAGTTTTAAATTGAACATAACATTTGTTCTTTCTTATGAGCTGATCTGTGTATCTAACATGTTGCAGAAACAGCTGCTTATGGCAGGGTTTGCAAGACCTATTCCATGATCCAAAAAGGCCAGTATAAACATCTCAGGTAGTGAGCAGCATGTTATTGCTGATGCCAGGAAACCTGTGAGTGCCAAAAAATGAGAGATTTTTTGGTGTGCATTTTCTCTTGTGAATGCCATTTTGTGAAGAAATAAAGGTGCATCATCCACCTTTTATTTCTTATTTATTGTGTTTCTTCTATAATGAAATGCATGACTGGGTTCATGGGTGGAAGAAAAAACTAGAGAGCTGAAAGAAAATAGATTCATATATCTGTCATTTTTGCTAGCAACTTATGTAATATTTGCTCCCTCCTGGGAACCTTTGTTGTGGAATGCCCCATCAACCTACCCATTCTGTATAATGCTCTCAAGTTGCATTCATTTAAAAATTTGTAGTAATTTTGAAGAAGATGATCAGCCTAGACCACTGGTAACTTATTGTGGCTGCAACTTCAATATTTTTTTCAAAAACAAAATTTTTGAAGAAGTCTCATCTGCAGCATGCACCCTTTTTTAATGAGAAAATCAGGTATCATTCCTTTTCTGCCAACTTTAGAGGGAAGTTTTAAGGTTGATTTTAATTTATTTTGAAAGCTGACATTTCACTTAATACACACACAAAATTTCATGGTCCTACTTGTGACAGTTACTGAAATATTCATCTTTGCAGCATGCTACCCCAATAAACAGTCTTTTTTCCACTGGTCAAATTGAAGATTTTTCAAAGTTTGAGACTCTGATACTTAAAATTCAGTCAACTGTCCTGCCTGAAAAAAATTCAGTGCACTTTCTGTGATGTAATCTGCAAGATATTTTATTTTGAAATGCAACTGTCTATTCGTTTCAGTGCTGTAGACCTTCAAAGTTGCTATTCTGTACACACTGACACGTCTTGATTTTCTATTTCCTCCTACTTTGACAGACATATTTTCCAGTTTCTTTGCTGCTGAAGTGTTAGTGTTTTCTTGTGCAATATACCATTATCATATGGTTTTTAAAAGTATATGAGTTTTCATTACAGTACCCTCATGGACAGTATAATATAACTGTGAAAATGTGAGAATATTAAGTACTAACAGCATGTACGCATCGTCACATCTTTAAAATGGAATATCTTCAGAACCAATCAAGATATTCACTTACTTTTTTTTTTGTTTTTCTTATATTGTCATGTTGTTTGCCAAAAATCACATTTCAGTCATTGTAATGAATATTTAAATTTTCACTGCCGCCACCTACTATCATAGTCCGACATTCTAAAGATATGTCTTGCATTTACATCATTTACGTTATTTAATATCTTATAAGTTTCAACCAAATCTCCTCTTTCTCTTCTACCTTTTAGTGAACGTAGATTTAAGTATGTAAGTCTTTGTTGATAACTCATATTCTTGCATTCTTTTAATAATTCCGTTGCTCTTCTTTGGACCCTTTCCATTGCTATAGATCGTCTCTTAGGGTATGGGTGCCACATAATATTACCATATTCTACATGCGATCTAACAAATGCTTTATATAGATTGAGAAATATATCTTTATCTAAGTAATTGAAGGTTCTCTTAATTACACCAATCATTTGATCGGCTTTATTTATAATATCATCAATATGTGTATCGAAGGACAGCTTATTGTCAAACATTATTCCTAGGTCTTTCTCACTATGGCATTTCTCAATATTTTGTGTCATGTTTTCTATTTTCATATGGTAATTGTTATTTGGATTTTTTCCCCTATGTGCATTACTTTACACTTTGAAACATTAAAATAAAGGTTCCATTTGTCAGACCATTCTTGTAGTGTATATAAATCAGTTCGTATTGTGAAACTGTTGTGTGCATCACCATAAATTTTAGTGTCATCTGCAAAAAATTTACACATACTTTGTATACAATCAGGAAGGTCGTTTATATATACTGTGAAAAGTACTGGTCCAAAAATACTGCCCTGTGGAATACCACTGATTATGTTTGCACAAGCTGACTTTTCTTCTCCTATCTTCACTAACTGTGTTCTACCTGTTAAGAAGCTTCTTGTCCAGTTCAGTAACTTACCAGTAATACCATATGAGGCTAATTTTAATAACATTCTTTCATGTGGGGCAGAATCGAATGCTTTTTTGAAATCTAAATAAATTATGTCAATAAATTTACCGCTATCTGTCATTTTAGTCTGATCTTCAATTACTTCTAATAGCTGCGTCATGCATGATCTATTCTGTCTAAAGCCATGCTGACATTCTACATAAAGGTTATTTATTTTCATATGCGAAATCATTGCATCTCTAATAAAATATTCTAAAATCTTACACACTATACATGTTGAGCTCACTGGTCTATAATTACCTGGTTCTTGTTTTGACTCTTTATTGTAAATAGCTGTTACCTCAGCCATCTTCCAGTCGTTTGGTATGGAAGCACTTTCAAGTGACTTATTATGGATGATGCTCAGTGGAATAGCCAACTCTTTGCTCAATTCTTTTAGGAGCTTTGAAGGTATTTGGTCTGGTCCTTGTGCTTTATATGGGTCTAAAGCTTTTAATTTATTTTCCACTGCCATAGGGGTGACCCTTAGATCACATACATTTATATTTCCCGATCTGTAGCTTTCTCCAAGGTTACGTAAATTTGTAACAGTGTAAAAACACTTGCAAATAAATTATTTAAAGTTTCTGCTTTTTCCCTATCTGTTTCTGCTAAACTACCATCTTTTTTTTCTTTCTTTTTTTTCAGTACTCCTATTCCGGTTCTTAGTTTAGTTCTTTCCTGTACATACTTCCAAAAAATTCTTGGGCTATATTTAGTTTTTTGTTATGTTTCTTTCCTACTCTCTTTTTTTTTAAGCTTTTTTTTTTTTTAATGAACTTATAGCACTTATTCCTTTCTGTTACATAACATAAATAGGAGTAACCTGTTTTTGTTCTTAAAAAACGCTTATATAGTTTATATTTCTTTTTGATGCTTCTCATTATTTTTCTGTTCATCCATAAAGGTTTTAATTTCCTGTAATTTTAGGTATAAATTTATCCATAGATTTAAGTATTAGTGTCTTTAAATCATTCCAGCACTTGTTAACATTTTGTTTATCCATGTACGTCCAATCCATTTTATTTAATGTTTCTCTTCTTTTCTTATAATTTCCCCTTTTTAGGTCAAATTTATACTTAATTTCTGCTTTTAACTTCACCATTGAAATATGGAACTGGAAAACCGGAATGTCATGGTCACTCTTGCCTAGAGGATGTAGGTGTTTGATTTCACTTACCAACCTGGTATCGTTCACCATTACTAGATCTACAATGCTAGGTCTTTGTAGATGAATAATAAAAATTATCATGATTACTTCTTAAGTTATTTATTTTAGTATATTATGTATAGATTTTTTCTTTTTTCTTCTTTTTTTAATACTCCTAAGCAACTGCACTGGCAACTCCTTTTTTCCAAATGATGTATTGTCAGACTGGGGCTTTAAAAATGCCGCTATGTTTATGAAAGTCCCAAGAACTGAACTGGATCTAATTTTGAACCGAACCTGCCATGTACGCCAAACTGCTTATGCAAAAACGCCCGTAACACTACTATCTTACCAGCCTAGGCATTCATTCATCAAGCAAAAGCATGACATACCTTAGAATCGAACGTGGTTGAATGAGATAGACCCTAACAGTCTGGACTGCGTTTTCTGGTTGCCACGGGTCGATAAATATTATGTAGTTAGAATTATTTCCCTTCCCTTCCGACGGTCCGTAATTATTACGGCTTGGTGATACATGGTTGGCCATCCCGAGAAATCTCCTGAGTTCTGTTAGATCTGTCGGTGGCGGGAAGTTTGTAATGGCTTCACCTTCTCTGGGTCAATGGCGATTCCTTCCACTGAGTCATGTGTCCGAGGAATTTCACGCTTGACTTGTTAAACTGGCACTTGCCTTCATTGAGGGTGATACCCGCCTCTTCAAATTTGTACAGAACAGCACTGAGATGTTTATCATGTTCATCTTGTGACTTCCTGTTGATCAGAAGATCATCAATGTCACAAACTGTTCCTTCTTGATCTGCTAACGGCTGCATCATGTTGCGCTGAAAAAATTCTGGACCTCAACTAATACCAAAGGGCAACCTCGTGTAGTAGTATCTGCCAAAGGGCGTTATAAATGTTGTCAGAAGTTGGTTTTCTTTGTCCAAGGGGATTTGATGAAACCCACAATTACAGTCCAATTTGGTGAAGAACTTGGAACCTGACAACTGTGCAAGGAGTTTGTGTTTGGGAGAGGGAAATTTTCTCCCTTAACCGATTCATTGAGCTTTAATATCTTGTTATGATGTGCCTGATCAGATTTTGAATATGTTTATAACGAGCTTGTAATTTCAGGAACTGGTTTCCATGTGGATGAATACGTTATTTTTGATTGATCTGTTTTGACTTTGAACCACCTTTATTGTTGGTTCTCGACCAGTCACGGACCGAAAAAAAAAAAAGAAGAAGAAGGGGGGGGGGGGGGGGGGGGGGGGGGGGATGAAAATGCAGGCAAGGAGGCAGATTGGGGGAGGAAATTTCACCAACTGTGGTTGAAGGGGGTTGGTGGTTGGAAAGGGAGGAAGAAGAAGCAAGACAACAGAGGGATCGAGGTTGGGGAAGGACAGTCACTGAATACAGCGCACAACAACCAGGTTACTCGTGATGTAACAGAAGCAGTTGCAATGCAAATTAAAGTTCGTTTTGACGTAACAGTTTCATATGTAAAATCCCCCACATAATTATACAGTATACGATTACACAAAGCTAACGAGGAAATTTATGTTTCCTTTATTTCAGTTGTTAGAAAAGAAAGTATTCCTTGTGCAAGGATATGAAGACTGCGCAGAACACAAAACAATGATATCGGAACGAAACCAACAAAAAAATTAACAACTTTGATTCTTTGTCAAGTGTAAAATATACAATCAAACTGTTGATAACAGTACAGGTATTTTTGATTATTCTAGAACGATTTTCAACCCGCTTTGATCATCTTTGCTGCAGTCGTTCCAAGTTGAATATAGCAAGACAAGATTTGTGCTGTTATAAAACCCATATCCCACATAGTTCTGTGATTTGATTGATGATGAAAAACAGTGGAGCTGAGAAAAAGGATGTCATATGAATAGTTTAGCAAACAATTCAATGAATCAATGAATGAATTGATAAACACAGCCGGAATATGCGTGTGTGTGTGTGTGTGTGTGTATCAATCACGTCGTGATCAACGTTTTACGTCACTGCTTTGCTGAAAAAACCCACTGAGATTGAAGCTATACTGATTCAGATAATTATGACTAGCAATGGTACCATAAATGAGAATGTCAAACTATTTAACATAATATGAAGCGCGCGCGCGCGCGCGCACACACACACACACACACACACAAACACACGGTCCAGTGGAGGGGGATAAGATACTGGCGAGTTTGGGATTTATTCCTGAGCACTTAGGTTCTCTCCCTTCCTATGCGGACGTGTGTGTGTGTGTGTGTGTGTGTGTGTGTGTGGTCTAACTTAAACATGATATATATGTAAAAACAAGAAGAAGAACACAAAATAGAGAAGGAAAAAGAACAGAGACATTGTTATAATTACCATCAATAACAACAACAAAAATGATAATAATGACACTCCATTATAATGTAACACAATTCTGTCACTGTGTGTTCCCCAGTCAGCAGCCCCGCAACAGGCTGGGGTGGATACCAGTGTCACGAACGTGCATGAGCTTTATTCAGATACCCCACCACCATGTTTTAATTAAAAACTGTTCTTTATTTTCTCAACCCACCCCCTTTCTTTCTCCTGGACCAAAAATCGCAACCTTTATGGCCATAGTAAAAAAAAAAAGAAAAAAAAGGCAGATGTCCCTGACCCTGAGTTCGAAAGATTTCATATGATTCTCGCGTAGATTCTTTACCGATGGAGTCGTATGCTCTTGCAAAAGCGTGTCTGCAGCATGATTGTTACACTTAGCATTCTTGATAAATAATTGCAGGTTACCGTTACATACATCTCATCACAAAACAAACATAATGAAATATTCATTACTTTTTTTAAAGGCAGTAGGCTACATCAACCATCGTTTCCAGGTATACCGACCATCGTTTTTAAATCAGGTTTATTTACACAAAATGTGTCCAAATTTGGTGAGAAATGATTACTCTATTCATTTCTTTCAAATGGCGCAGAAAGAAAAAGAATGGAAACACGCAGATCTGTATATAATTAGGCTTAGTGTATCACTATGAACACTATGTTATACAGACCACAAAAAAGTTAAGGACCACGAGTGGTGATTATTACATTTGCTGCATGCAGACAATGCTGTTTGCCGGAAATTCAGCATCATTTTTTCATGCTCCCAAGAAGAATAATGCGCAAATTCCCAAGTGGTCCTTAACATTTTAATTTTATTTAATTTTATTTGATTTGTTTTCTTTTCTTTTCTTTTATTTCACTTCAACTCTACGGTTCTATGAAATTACGGGTAACACTGGGACCACCCCGCCGCCGTTGCCAGTCGCTGGCGTCGTCACTGGAGTGTTTGTCCCCCCTGAACCAGAGTTGCTGCCTCCTCCTCCTGCACCGACGATAGGGGGCGTCTGCGTGACGGAAGGAGCCGCGTGACGACAGCGGCACGTGACCGGAAGGGCGATGCGCTCCCGCGTGATCTGGGGCTGGAAGTTGAAGCCGTTTTCACAGAGAGCGAACACTGGGGTCAGAATGAAGTGAGGTTCGCAGGCAGAGCTGGGAGACTGGCGAAATCCTGTGGGGGCCAGACACTGTCGGCAGCTGAAAGAAACCAAAAAAAAACGTATACAGCTGGTCTGATGTTCTTTTTTTTGTTGATGATAGGAGCCTACAAACATAAGGGTGTGTGTGTATGAGTCTTCAAAGCATTTTTCGGACTCAAAGCATTGATGGTAAACAAGCGAAATAAAACAAAATTTGGAAACCGCCAAGGCTATATTATATCACCCGAAGCTTCAAAGATATCTGGGTATTGAAAATTACGGGTTATTGAATGTAGTCCGCGGTCAGTTTATTAAATACATTCATTAGGAGGAGGGAGATACGCTTTTGGTGGCGTCTTCGTTGCTTTAATTGTTACAGGATCTTGCAGAGGAACAGCTCAGGTGTGGTTGCTTGACTATGGCCTATGATACGCTCGACTGCGAGGCGAGGGTCCCAGATTCGACAGAAAAACAGACATAGATCAATCCACACTATTTCAAACACGCAACATTCCCCCATAAAACCCCAAAGAAGTAGTAGTAGTTGTTGTTGTTGTAGTGATGAAGAAGAAGAAGAGCAGCACAGCAGCAGGAAAAGACAAGAACAAGAACAACAATGATAATAATCATGAAGAAGAGGCAGCTCTCACCTCCTAGAGGGCTCTGAGCGTTTCGATAAAAGTTACATGCACTCAAGTACAACCTACCAAGCAAACAGAGAGAGAGAGAGAGAGAGAGAGAACACTCATAAGTTCAACATACACTTACGGAAGGCAGAAAGGAAAGAGTGTGTTTTGAGACTTGAAACTGGTTCATTTTCAGTTTCTCAAGGAGGCGTCACTGCGTCCAGACAAATGCACATACGCTACACCACATCTGGTAGTGAGATGCCAGACCAGCAGCATATCCCAAAGCCACTTAGTCAGGCCTTGAGTGCATCCACATATAGGTATACATTTGTGCACTGTCAGAGTGTATTTCTTCTACAGAATTTTGCCAGAGGACAACACCTTTGTTGCAATGGGTTATAGTTCAGTGCGCCAAATATCCGAATGACTGGACGCTCAGTTTGATTTCCACTTAATTTTGGGAGAAAAGGGTGAGAGTGGGAATCGAACCCAGACCCTCGCCTCACGGCCACAGCATTGCATGCAGCCAATATAGTGAGCACTACTCATAACGAGAAGTATTTTCTCGCGCCATTTTTACAATGAAAATCCATAGCCGTCGTAGATAAACCACTGAATTAACGAAATAAATGAGATGCCAGTAGTAGCCTATATGCAGCCGACTTATCAAGATAAACCCTTAAATTTCCTTCTTTTAAAAAAATAACATTTTATTATAATATACCTACTTACACAAAATGGTCCTTAACTATTTATGAAGTCTGTGCGTGTAAAAGGAACTGACTTGCAGGTGACGAAGAAGAAGGGTTCCTGCTTTTCCTGCAGAATCCAGCAGCTCCCGCCGTTCCTCTGGAACACCGTGGCTCTGGAGACGGTTGCTGGGCAACTCTTGTCGCTGTTCCAGAACCACCCAAACGACATCACGTCAAATCAAATCAGTTCAGCCCAACAGTCAATCACCGGTCGATCCGAGCAAACAGAAAATTATCTAAAAAAAATATAACGAGTTAACAAAACAAAAAAAGTTGATTAATACAAACATACAGATAAATGAACCAATTAAGGAATAAAATCGCTAGACATACAATTGCTGCGGTCATTTTAGCGAGCAAGTCAAACTAGCGCGTGCGTCTGTTTGCGCCTCTCTCTCTCTCTCTCTCTCTCTCTCTCTCTCTCTCCTTGTGTATCTGTCTGTCTGTCTGTTATTCTGTCTGTGTGTGTCTGTGTCATTCAGTTCAATTTTACACTCCACAAAATTATCACTGTTGCGTGAAAAGGAAGAGGTGGCTTGTGTGTGTGCGCGCGTGCGTGTGCGCGCGTGTGTGTCTGTGTTTGTGTCTGTCTGTGTCTGTGTTTGTGTCTGTCTGTGTCTGTGTTTGTGTGTCTGTGTGTGGTGGTGATGGGAAGAGAGAACTGTTATGTTCAGGCTGTGGTGTTTGACATTTTCGTTTGCTTTCATGTGTGTTGTCTTCAGCTGTGTTCTCAGCGGGAAGGTTGATCGCAGTGATATGCGTGTTTTCATTGTGCATTGATCTCATTTTCCTTTCGTTTACAATTCTCTTTGATCCCTCTTTTGGGTGAGGACTGGGTGTAAAGACAATAACAGCAACAACAACAAAACCACACAAAAAACACTCACCTCGCTTTATACATTACCCTCATTAATCACCCCCTCCGTCTCCCTGAGGTCGAACATCAAATTTATTTTACTCTCTCTCTCTCTCTCTCTCTCTCTCTTCCCCCGTCTCTCTCTTTTTCTGTCTGTCTGTCTCTGTCTCTACCACCCCCCCCCCCAACCCCCCATCCCCTCTCTCTTTCTGTCTGTCTGTCTGATGTCATCAACTGATAATGAAACAATGTGCAGTCTCGCTTTGTACTTATTTCGAGCACTTCAACTGAAAGAAACACTCGTCTCCAAATTGTTGTGGTATCTGGTTATGCTTATTGTGTTTACACGGTTGTAGTAACGCATGTTAAACTCTGCTATCGCCCCCTGTTCATATGGGGCTATGGCCTTAAATCAATAGATCACCTGAAATCTGTCTGTCTGTCTGTCTCTGCCCCCACCCCGTCTCTCCCCCCATCTATCTGTCTGTCTCTGCCTGTGTTCCACCACACCCTCTCTCTCACTCCTTTTCTCTGTTTCTGCCTCTGTACCTCCTTATCTCCCTTTTTGTCAGTCTGTTTCTGCCTCTGCCTACCCCTCTCCCTCTCTGCCCCCCACCCCCACCCCCCAACGCGCCCCCCCTCCCCCCCCCACACACCCCTCTCTTTCTCTCTCACTTTCCTTGATACCATAATCGTCGTCATTGTCACCCAAACGTACTTAATGTTGCCGCTGGAGGGACGGGAAGGGGTGCCACCACCGTTGATGTTGGAAGCGAAGTCCAGGTAGTTGCTCAGCTGAAGGTTGAAGTTCAGCGCCTGTGTGATGGCGTTCTGGATGCTGTCCAAGGTACACACACACACACACACACACACACACAGAGAGAGAGAGAGAGAGAGAGAGAGAGAGAGAGAGAGAGAGAGAGAGAGAACAAACAACGCTAACGGTTAATCAATAAAATGATTGTTGTCAATGAAAAGAAGTTCTCTTGCGCAAACAGGCGCGCTCGCGAGACTTCTCTCTCAGTGTCTTTGTCTTTGTCTCTGTATCTGTCCCTCTGTCTGTCTGTCTGTCTGTCTCTCTGTATCTCTTTCTGTCTGACTAAGGACTTATTGTAAAAAAAAACCCATACCTTTTGCCTAGTCCACTTCCCCCATGAAAGAAAATTCATCCATGCATTCACTTATTCTCTCTGTCTCTATGTCTGTGTCTGTCTGTCTCTGTTTGTCTGTCTGTCTCTCTGTGTGTCTCTCTCTCTCTCTCGCACGTTCGCACACACACAGAGACACACACACACACAGAGCCACACACACACACATACACACACACACGCACACACACACACACACACACACACACACAGCCACACACACACACACACGCACACACGCACACACACACACACACACACACACACACACACACACACACACACACACACAGAGTCACACAAACACCCACCACCCACGCACTCACCTGGCAGGGATGGAAGCGTTGGACACCTGATCCCCAAGGAGAGAGGGGACAGGAGGAGAGCACACACTGGCAGGAGTGGGGGTGGTCCGGGGCTCCAGCGGGGGGAAGGTGGGGGGAGCGGGGGTGGTGAAGGGACTTCCACCGGGGCCGTTGTTGAAAGGGGGGAGACTGGGGAACCCGACACCGCCGCCAGGGAAACCGGGAAGGTTGGGGAAACTGGGCCTGTTGGGAAAGCCGGGTCTGTTGGGAAAGGTGGGAACGTTCCCCACGGGGAATGTCGGGCCGCCGCCGCCGCCGCCGCCGCCAGTGCTGTTCCCTAAGTCTGTGCCTGGAAATCCTCCGCCGTTGCCAGGGAAACCACCGCTGTTGCCAGGGAAACCCCCGCCGTTGCCAGGAAAACTCCCGCCGTTGATGGGGAATCCTCCACCGTTCCCGGTGAAACCCCCGCCGTTGGCAGGGAACCCCCCGCCGCCGTTGTCAGGAAAACCGCCGCCGCCGTTGCCAGGGAAACCGCCGCCGTTGCCAGGAAAACCGCCGCCGCCGTTGCCAGGGAAACCGGCGCCGTTGCCAGGGAACCCTCCTCCCCCTCCCCCGAAGTTATTGCCGAAGAGGTCAGCAAAGTTGAAGCCGCCGCTGCCGAAGAAGAAACCGCCAGTGGGTGGGGAGGGAGTGGCGGCCGGGGTGACGTAGTCGGTGTTGGGGACGGCGGTGGGGGGAGGGGTGCCCTGGGCCGTGTCTGGGATGTTGATGACGTCACCCGTGATGCCGCCCCCTCCCCCCGCGCCGCCTCCTCCTCCTCCTCCTCCGACACTGACTTGACGCTTGACGCGGAGCAGTTCCCGGCCGGAGACAGTGGCTGGCAGCAGCAGCAGTAGCAGCAGAAGGGAATAGAGGAGACCAATGCCCACCAGACGATCAGTTGCAGGAACCTGAACATTCGTCAGAACCGCCTTTTAATAAAGCACAGGTTGATAGGGGGTGCTAACGTTTAACTGAAAACGAACACAAACGATGTCAGCATAATGTGAGGGGAAAAAACCGTCTGAAAAAAAGAAGTCATCAGTGATGACCACAGCGCGGATCACAAACTATGGTTACCGCCATTTAATTATGATTATCCTCACATTTTTCCACTGTTCTGACGGAGCTGACCTCTGCCGCGTAAGTGGTTTTTAAATTTTTTTTTTAACCTATTTATTTCTTAGATATGGCAGATGGAAATTTGATTGTCTACACACACACTCACACTCACACACATACACACACACATACATACACACACACACACACATCCCAAAGAGAGAGAGAGAATCAGACAGACAGAATGACAGACAGAGACAGACAGAATGACAGACAAAGGCAGAAAGAGAGAGATTAGTGAGAGCTGCTGGGACAAAATATGATCGGGAACAATGGGTGCTGTGGAGTATATCGTCGCCGGCGACAATATGCGCGCGCGCGCGCGCGCACACACACACACACACGCACGTACGTTCGCACGTATTCACACAAACACACACACAAACACACACACGCACGCGCACACACACACACACACACACACACACACACACACACACACACACACACACACACATACGCACGCCAGATACACGCGTACACATACATATACACTCATGCACAATACACGTGCACGCGCGCGCGCACACATACGCACACACACATACACACGCACACACACACACACACACACTCACACGCACAAGACACACACACACACCTGCACACACACACACGCGCGCACACATACACAATCACAATATCACACACGCGTATTAACACACACGCCAAATGCACACGTGCGCACGTACGCGCTCGCGCGCACGCACACACACACACACGCCCACACACAGAGTCACATACAACTGTTACAACAAATATTGTCGCAGGCGCATTTGAATTTTGTATGGTAACACTCCAAGGCTTCATAAATTGTCACCGGCGAAATTCCTGCAGATGTGCAACAATTATCATTGATACGTGAACGTCGGCACATATATTTATTATTATTTTATTTTATTTATTTTTTTTTTTTTTTTTTGCTGCCCCATCATCTGCACCGTTTCAGTGGCATTACTCCAACGCCGCTCATTTAGATTCCCCCATACACGGCCACACCCGGGTTCGTCCGTTGCAGTTCCAGCGTCGGCAGTCCACAGGGAACCATCGATGTTAGGTCGCCAGGAGGCCACACACCAGAGGAGACCCTGCACTGCTGCTGAGTCACTTCGGTGGTGTTCAGTGGTGCCTGTTCTGTTTTAACGTACTTAGGACACCACTTACTAAGCCCCCTACTAACGACAATAATGGCTTAGTCGCGGAGCCAGACTGAGTGAGCGTCCCTCCCAGAGTGGCGACCGCCACCACGCCCCGCAAACAACTACCCCATGAATCTGCCGACACTGACGACATTGACAGGACTCACCCCAAGCACGGAAGTGGAGGGGTATCGAAACTGAGGTCACCATGAGAGCAGGGCATGAAAGGCCACAGACTTTGAGACTATTTTGTTTATATTGATGACGATGAAGGAGGAGGAGGATGACGATGATGATGACGATGTTGCCATGGAGGTCCATTTTGGTTGGGACTGCGTGACAAGGCTGTACTCTACGCTTCCTGTCATAATGATATCTCGGCGTTAACCAGGCCCGAGAGATACAGACACTTGCAGTGTTGGTCAGGTAATTAGAGCAACACACCGAAAAACGTATCCTTGAAGTGGATGACACTCGACTGTGTGGTCCCAGTCTCCCCATTTAAGCCTACAGCACACTCAACTCTGGGTAGGAGCCAGCAACGGGCCGAAAAACCCACCTCCGCTGGGATTCGAACCCGCGTCCTCCCAGCCGTCAGTCCGCGACGCTAACCACTTCACCACGGCGGCTGGTTCGGCACATATAATTATTGTCGCCGGCGACAACATTGAGTCCGGTGACGACAGCAAAATTTGATATGCCGCAACAAACCGGGCTCTTTCCCGCGCTCATGTATATATTCATGCAGCGTGCACAATAACCCCCTCTAGGCAGCCAGGCAACAGCCAGGGCCTTGCCAAACCACGCACATAAACGGGATGTGGGGGGTTGAGGGGGTGAGGGTAGGGGGGGGGCGTGGGGGCGTGGTGAGGGGGAGGGTTCGCAGCAAGGAGTCCCGAAGACCCACAGTCCCGCCCTTGTCTCCTTCCGCTGCCCCCCCCGCCCCCCGCCCCCCTTCCACCTCCACCCCCCAACCCCCTGAGATGCCGTCAAGTTCAAATAGATTTGAAGGAGGAATATGAAGGAGGATATTTTGACACACACAAAAAAAGAACAAAAACAGAAAAAAAAGAAAGAAAGGTGGGGGGTAGGGGATGGGGGGGTGAGGGGGTCGGGGGGTGAGGGTAGGGGGGGATAGGGGTACAGGTGGGTGGATTTTTTTGCTGGGTGTGTTAGAAGAGAGGGGGTATGACTGAGGTGGTGTGGGGGGTGGAGAAAGGGGAGGATGCTGACCCTCACTGTCTTTCCCACAGGTGTCGTGCAGCTTTTAAGCCAAGCGTTGTCATCCGTTTTAAATGGGGGAACGTTTGTGAACTGCTGCGTCATTCTCTATCTGTTGGGCGTTGTTCAGGTGAGAGAGAGAGAGAGGGAGGGAGGGGGTGAGGGAGAGATGGAGGAGGGGAGGGAGAGATGGAGGAGGAGAGGGAGGGGGAGGGAGGGAGGGAGGGATAGGGAGGGAGGGAGAGAGAGAGAGAGAGATTCAAGCATGATATATTCTTCCAAACTGCCCTTGCTAACCAGATTAACTACAAAGAGTACTCAGTGATATATAAGGATATGACAATCAGTCAGACAGAAGGACAGACAGACAGATAAATAGAGTCAAGTTTGTGGAATGGGATAGGGAAAAGAAAAGAAAAAAAAGAACACGCACACACACACACACACACACACACACACACACACACACACACGCACACAAACAAGTGCGATAAATGAACTTTGATCCTCACATCCATCCTACCGGAAAACATCCCCCAGCCCCAGCCCCCCCCCCCCTCCCCGCCGCCCCAGTCCCCCCACGCCTCCCTCCCCCCTCCCCCTCCACCCCTCCCCCTCCACTCCACCCCCCCCCCCCTCCCCCAAAAACCAAAACCAAAACCATACAACTTTCGAATTTTTAATGATTTTGTTTTTCAAATTTGTAAAGTTATTTTCAAGCTTTTGAACGGCTAGCTTTAAATTATATTCTTTTTTTGTAGATGATAAGAATTGCAACAGGTTCGGTGGAATTTTCGTATCAATTATTTTGTTTAACATAATTGTATTGACGTTGAAGAGCATACCAAATACGTTTGGTTAGGAACAATCACCAATGTTCGTGTTTCAGGACAGGAGACAGAAGGGAAGGGAGAAGAGGAGGCAAGTTACTTGAACTTTTTAACATTGAATAAAAACTATTCCCAGAAAAAAATCAGTATAATAATAATGCTAATGCTAATAATCCTAATGCTAACAATAACAACAACAACGACAACAACAACAGCAACAACAACAACAACAACAATAATAATAATAATAATAATATGAAGAAGAAGAAGAAGAAGAAGGATAAGAATAATAATCATAATGATACTAATAATCCAAATGCTAACCCTACTGCTAGCATTACTACTAATAATGCTGCTACTACTACTACTACTACTACTACTACTACCACCACCACCAACGACAACATCAACAATTCTTAACCTTTCGTGTTCAAAACCATAAATTTTGTTGTCTATAACTCAGAGGCAGATGAAACTCAATGTTTTGTGTTCCTCGTTTAACTACTGCTACTACAACTACTGCTATTGCTACTATTAATACTATAATGATGATGATGATGATGACGACGACAACAACAACAACAATAATGATAATTAGCATCATAATCTTTGTAAGCATGAACTATACTCCACAAGACCTGCACTATACTGGCAGACGAGAGAGGGACAGAGGGACAGGAAACAGTATCAGTATCAGTATCAGTAGCTCAAGGAGGCGTCACTGCGTTCGGACAAATCCATATACGCTACACCACATCTGCCAAGCAGATGCCTGACCAGCAGCGTAACCCAACGCGCTTAGTCAGGCCTTGAGAAAAAAACCAAAAAAAAAAAACCCAACACACACACACACACACACACACACACACACACACACACACACACACACACACACACACTACCAGATAGACACAAAGACACATACAAACACAAACACACAACAAACAGAAGAACAGAGGAGGGAAATAAAACATCTTGCACACTCACAGAACAACAACAACGACAACAACAATAACAACAACATTCGAAAGCTAAACAACAGCAACAACAACAAGATGACAGAACAACAACAAATACAACAAAAACAACATTAACGAGATACGCATAAGAAAGAATAGAAAATACACGAGCACACACAGACATATACAAACACGCAGACACACAGGCACAGACATAGACACACACAGACACACAGACACAGACACACACAGACACAGGCACAGACAGAGACACAGACACACAGGCACACAGACACAGACACATACACACACACACACACAGACACACACACACACACACACACACACACACACACACACACACACACACTACCAGATAGACACACAGACACATACACACACAAACACACAACAAACAGAAGAACAACAAAATTAATATGCGGAAAAAACAACAACAACAACAAAACAACAACCAACCAACAAAAACTAACAACAACAACAACAACAAAACACACAAGAAAAACAACAACAACAACAAAACGCACACACACACACTTTATGTCATGCTCATAACCGACATTTTCAAAGTGCAAACCACACACGACTGCTCTGTGCATGTCCATGGGGGAAAAAATGACGAAGTCCCCTCATACACCCTGAGACGAACCAGAAGGCTTTTGAAACAGTCGATATTTCTAACTCTTACAGTCTGTAGTCCTTCTTAAAAAATAACACAAAAATTCCAAAACAACATCATCACCTTCCTTTTTTTTTTTTTTTTTTTTAAACCCGGACTTTCTTGGGTCGACCACCGTTTTATTTTGTATATAAATTACACAATCAACTAAACAACATGGAAATAATCAAACCAATACTTGGCACTCCATAATAACTATATGTCATAGTAATCAGTAGCATTTATGGAATAAATACAACTTTTCATTTACGGATTTTAGGCTTGTTAAAAAAAAAAAGAAAAAAAAAGAGAAAAAAAAAGAAGACAATAATATGGCAGGAATCCGTACAATATCATATGATATATAATATCATATCATAAATCATACAATCATGTGTACCAAACTTAGAATCAATCTTTTTTTTTCCCCTCCTCTTCTCTCTCCCCTCCTCCCCTTTTTTTGTGGCCTCAGTTGCATGCAGGTCATGGAGCACCAGAAAACTGTTGTTGTTGGGTTTTTTTTTGGTGCTTTCACACGCCCTCATTGGCCAAAAAAACAAAAAAAAACAAAAAAAACACCCTTTTTTTTTTCTTCTGTTTTCTTTCGCTTTTTTTTTTTTCTGTATAACATGTCAGTTTTCAATCAATATATGTAAGTACATCTAAATGTATTGAAAGTAGCATTCCTCCGAATACACTGAGCTCTTTGTCTGAATATTCATTTTTCATGGACAGTTTCAGTGAATATTCTAACATTATGCATGTGTCTTCAGTTGTCTGTGACTAAGTTTGCTCTGATGTGAGTGTGTGGATTCTGTATGTGAGATAATCATCGAAATCATCTTAGTATAATACATATATGTCGAAAAACATGCAATTAGATCAACATTAATTATTGGAGGGGAAAAAAAAAAAAAGGAGAAGAAGAAGAAGAAGAAGAAGAAGAAGAAGAAGAAGAAGAAGAAGAAGAAGAAGAAGAAGAAGAAGAAGAAGAAGAAGAAGAAGAAGAAGAAGAAGAAGAAGAAGAAGAAGAAGAAGAAGAAGAAGAAAAAAGAGGAAAATTGACGCTCGGACAGGAGCTAGGTTCCGCCCTCCCCTGAAACGACGCACAACATCACCTTCCTATCACAACCCTCTTACCCACCGCCCCTCCCCACCCCCTCCCCACCCCTGAAAAAAAAAGGAAAAAAGTAAGCCCTCAACCCCCTCCCCTTTTAAAAAGAAAAGAAAAAATCCAACGTAACCACTGCAAAGATTATCGAATCATTTTTGTCCACAAATAAATTTAGCTGGTTCCATACCATGCGTACGGATTCGTGCAAGGTTTGCAAGAATGTTTTGTTTTCGCAAACCCTGATGCGAAATCATGTCATGCAACACTATACTGCGCAACACAACAGAGTATGAAAAAACAACAACAAAAAACAACAACCCCAAACAAAACAAAACAAAACAAAATAAGATAAAACAATGTATGACATAACATAAAGTAATATAATAAATGTAATATAACAAATATGATATGATATGATATGATATGATATAATATATATAATATAATGTATTCTGCGGGGCGATGCCGCATCACACAAACTAAAGTTCACAGAAGGCCACGGAAGTCCATAGCCACAAAAACACACATAAGATCAGGTAATGTGTGCATCTGTAATCGCCCCGCTTATACACAAAAAAAACAACAACAAAACCCCCCAACAAAACACCTTATAAAAATGAAAATAAAATTCTTCTTCCTTAGCATCAGAGCGTTTCCAACGGATGTTTTATTCTTTTCTTTATCATTTCTTTTTTCACACAACACATAATTAGCATTTTATATGACCAAGCAAAACAGAGAGCATTTCAAGATACTCACTTTCATTTTGGTTCCTTTGGTTGAGAGAGATAGAGAGAAAAAAACACAACAACAACCAATGTTTGTATTTGAAAAAATGTCACAGTATTGTCGATGTGTCCAGTGTTCAGCGATGTGGACTGAGCGACTGTTTTACCAAAGGACATTCGTGGTCTATCTTTATAACGGCAGCATGGCCGACTGAATCCGGTTTCTTTTTGCGCCCTATACTTCTCCCCGAGTTATAAAACCCCACTTCTCCGCTGTTTGGAATGTTGTTGGGACTTCAGTCAGAACAAAGGATTGTTTTTGCGCGCGTTTCTGGCTGTGTTTGTCAAACGTGTGGATAGATCAGCGCATAAAAAAACAGCGAGAGAAACCATAAAACAGGCTCCTGGACCTTCCGTTGTGACAGATACGAAACGTTGAAGGATTAAAACGTTTTTATTCTGTCGAGTTTGTCAGTCACTTGTCTGTGGTTTTGTTAAAAAATCTGACGCTTGACAGTCTTTTCATATGTATATTCATTTGCTTAATATTTGCTTGTAAAGCACTGTTTGTTTATGATGTTGACTCGATAAAGCAGACAACACGGACCTACCAATGTCAACCAGATGAGAACCACAAACATGGCAATGCCTGTCAACAATCAAACTGCTAACTCTTGGAAATCCGCAAAACCTACCAACATCTGACTACAATCAAACTATCAACTTTTGGAAATCCCCAAACCTATAAATTCCTGACTACAATCAAATCATCAGCAATAGGAAATCCACGAACTACCAATATCTGACGACTATCAAGTCTGAGGAGACCCACGCAGTCTCTGTTGATGGAAGGGAACTGCGCAGAGGGCGACATAATTATGATAATACCAGATCCGGTTGACAATTTCTGAATCGCAAAATAACTGCTTCCGGATCATTTCCTCCCTTCTAATCCCCACGTCAGTCCACGCTTTCTCGCAGTCCCACGATTTCAACAGAGAGAAAGTTCAGCAGAGGAACAACGATGTTTTCTCGCAGTCACACGCTTTCCCATAAAGTCAAAGAAAGCGTGGGGTTGCGAGAAAGCGTGGGCAAACACTCCTCCTGGAAACACTCCTGGTCTTTCCAACAAGGCGTAGGAGAAAACAAAAGTATAAATATATTAAGGGTTAGGCTGCTTTTGTTGTTTTCTTCTGCGCTTTAAATGATCTTAAATGATTCTAATGAAAGGGAGAGAGTGAGTGAGTGAGTGAGAGAGAGAGAGGGGGAGGGAGGGAGGGACTCGAAGAGACAGACAGAGAAAGAGAAAGAGACTGAAGGAGACAGACAGACAGACCGACCAAAAAGAGGGACAAGACAGACAGAAATCCCTTCCGACTGTCCCGACCCAACCCCAACCCCACACCCCATACCCCACACCCCATACGGACAGCTCTTCAAAATGCCGAGTGACTGACGTTTAAAGTCATGGGCGTGCACAAGTGTTTCGCCATTTCCCTCCCCCCCCCCCATGTAAGCCAGCATTATGGGTTTGGGGGATTTACTTTTTTTCCGACTGTTTTGAGTCCCCACCCATCAGTTTACGTCTTGGTGGTTTCTCCATTCAGGACATCCTCCTCAAGAACAAATCCCTGCTTTTAGCTCCTTCCCCGTTTTGTCAATTTTATTTTATTTGTCTATTTATTTACTCACTTATTTGTTTTTTGATTGATTGACCAATTCATTCATTTACCTATTTATTCATATATCCATTTATTTGTCTTTTTTGTGTGTTAAACTCCTGTCCTTTTTATCATTTCTTTCTTTTAAAATTGTTTGCTGTTGTTGTTGTTGTTGCTGTTGTTTGTTTATTCGTTCAAATGTTTTCTCTCCGGTTCGCTATGCCAGCACAATGTACGACTTTTGCTGAGAAGGGTATAGTAAGATCTGAACAGGTTCTCTCTGTGTGTGTGTGTGTGTGTGTGTGTGTGTGTGTGTGTGTGTGTGTGTGTGTGTGTGTGTGTGTGTGCGTGTGTGTGCATACGCGTGTCAGGGTGTGCGCAGGTTCACTCATCCTGTATCATTTTCTTTTTTCACTAATATTCTATTTGCCTTTGGTGCATCTTTCACAATAATTCTATTCCAGTTCGTCTACTTCCTTGTTTATCCGTATTTCAGTTCTTAATCATTTTATTTTCATTTTCATTGTAACATACTTCACTTAATTACTTGTTTGGTTTGTTTATGTTTTAACTGGAGATTAATTCGTTTATTTGATTGTTCATCATCTGACCAGCGTGTTAATGTTGTGAGTAGGACAGGCACCTGCCTCTCCCGCTACTCCTGCCTTGAGTTCAGATGTGATGTAGCATGTATGGACCAATCCGAACGCCTTGACGCCTGTTGGAACTCTGTGTGTGTGTGTGTGTGTGTGTGTGTGTGTGTGTGTGTGTGTGTGTGTACGCGCACGCGCACGTGCGCACATGAATTCCTGCCTTATCTGCACAGGAATCCTAGGATGGGAACCCCTTGACATTGACTGTAGCGGCCTCTGACGACTGGCTGTCTACAATAGAAGTTCTGGCGTTTGTCAAGAGGTGTCTTCAGGACTTCGACCAGCGAGACCAATCATCTGCTGTTGCCTGCCTGTCCACAGTGCGGCCGCTGCCTTTGTGCGTCTGTTTTTGTGCTGCGTTCTCATCTCCAGAGTCACTGATTTGATTTGATGTGAGTTTCACTTCAGTTTCACTTTCTCAAGGAGGCGTCACTGCGTTCGGACAAATCCATACACGCTACACCACATCTGTTGAGCAGATGCCTGACCAGCAGCATAACCCAACGCGCTTAGTCAGGCCTTGAGTGCATGCTTACATATTTGTGTACCTATGAAAGTGGATTTCATTTTACGTAATTTCGCCAGAGGACAACACTCTCGTTGCCATGGGTTCTTTTTCAGTGCGCCAAGTGCGTGCTGCACACGGGACCTCGGTTTATCGTCTCATCCGAAAGACTAGACGCTCAGTTTGATTTTCCAGTCAAACTTAGGAGAAAGGGCGAGAGCGGGATTCGAACCCACACCCTCACGGACTCTCTGTATTGGCAGCTGAGCGTCTTAACCATTCTGCCACCTTCCTCCTGATGATGTGAACGTCGGTTAGAGAACAAGCCATACATAAGCCCTTTACAAACACTGATGTCTTTGTCGTACTCGATAGACTTCCACGAATATGTACAGGAATATGATTGTCGATGAATATGTTTGCATTTTCTTTTCCTTTCTCTCTCTCTCTCTCTCTCTCTCTCTCTCTCTCTCTCTCTCTCTCTTTTAAATGTAGGCTATTGTTGCTTCAAATATTCCTTGTGACTCAGCCGCACTTGGTAATAAAGATGTGATATGTGTTCGCAACAAATAAATGAATGAACAGGATTATTATGATTACTATTTTTACCACATTTTTACAACGATGACGACGACGACGACAGCTGCTGCTGCTGCGACTGCTACTACTACTACTACTACTTATGATAACATCAGTAACGAAAAACACCATGAACATCCCACCATCCATGCATTAGCACAGTTCGAAGCAGAACAGAAGATTAAGACGTCAGTCCATCACATCAGGACAGTGAGTGCTCGGTGGGTGGGAGTGAGGGGTGGGGTGGGGGCAGTAGGGTAATCAATGATTCTTCTAGTGGAGTGATGGCCTAGAGGTAACGCGTCCGCCTAGGAAGCGAGAGAATCTGAGCGCGCTGGTTCGAATCACGGCTCAGCCGCCGATATTTTCTCCCCCTCCACTAGATCTTGAGTGGTGGTCTGGACGCTAGTCATTCGGATGAGACAATAAACCGAGGTCCCGTGTGCAGCACGCACTTAGCGCACGTAAAAGATCCCACGGCAACAAAAGGGTTGTTCCTGGCAAAATTCTGTAGAAAAATCCACGTCAATAGGAAAAACAAATAAAACAGCACGCAGGAAAAATACAAAAAAATGGGTGGCGCTGTAGTATAGCGACGCGCTCTCCTTGTGGAGAGCAGCCCGAATTTCACACAGAGAAATCTGTTGTGATAAAAAGGAATACAAAAATACAAAAAAATTAATCGTGTGTTATATGATTGGTATTTGTTAATCATCTGTACTCTTTAACACATGTACGTGTATGTATCTAATTAAGCGCATGTGCGTGCGCGTGGATATGTGTCTATGTGTGCGTGTCATGTGTATGTGTGTGTGTGTGTGTGTGTGTGTGTGTGTGTGTGTGTGTGTGTGTGTGTGTGTGTGTGTGTCCGTGTGTGCCGGCGTGTGTGTTGGCGTGTGAGCAGGCGTGCGCGTGTTCTTACTGTGTATATGTGCGCGCTTGGGTATTTCATCAATGTGTGTTTGTGTGTGTGTGTGTGTGTGTGTGTGTGTGTGTGTGTGTGTGTGCGTGCGCGCGTGTAACCTTGTGCTTCAGATATATTGAACATTGTTTTTATTTCATGCCGGTTTTTATAGATACAATTTTAAAGAAATCTTCTTTGTCATATTTTGGAGCGAGTAGGGAGTGCATCGCAGAACATCCATTCAATAATGATAACAAATGATAATAATAAAAATTATAAAAAAACCCCAACAACTCAAGCACCTTAGCAGAACAAGACACAATACACACAGACAGTACCCCACACACCCTCCACCACGCACCCACCTCCCCCCTCCCTCCTCACGCACATGCCGTTTCAGATCACACAACCACATTTATCGCAGCCCACGTGAGAATGGTTTGGTCACCAATTAAGAAGTACATTTTAACTCACTCAGTACGGCCAGTCCTCTCTTCTCCTCTACACAGACCCCTCGGATGTCCAGTGGGTGTCTGAATGACCCAACCTTTAGCTTCCGTCGTCAGAACTGTGGTATTCTTTGTCAACATTCACCTCTTCAGTATAAGAGCGTTCCGCTTGCAATATTTAGATGATGGTAATTGGGATGAAACGCTGTTAACGTCGTCTCTTTCGCCGTTCGTATGGAGAGAGTTAAAAAATTCCAACCATTTGCGGCAATTTTGCAACGATAAAATAAACGACGGGGCGAAATATGTATGTTTCATTTTCTGCCCAAAATACAGAATAAAACCATAGAGTGCTTGTTGCTCTTCAAGGCTGCGAAAACTGCTCAGCAAACTGCCACAGAAACTCCGGGGGGTACAAATTGGAATGGGTCCCGTCATTGTGTGGAGAACAAGGTGTGTACTGTCACAACGACACGACAGGAGATGACCATTACCTTGGGGTTACGGGGTGTCACGCAACGATGATGGCTTTACAGTCCAGGGACTCTTGGTACGCTTTGTCGACCGTCGATCACTTTGAGAAATGTGTGGGGTTTTTTTGGGGGGAGGGGGGGGGGTTGGGGGTGTTGGCGGGGGGGAGGGGAGGGGATGGGGGGGGGAGAGGAAGAGGGTGAGGGGGGTAGGGGGAGGAGTTGTTTTTTTTTTCTTTCGGGTGGTGAGTGGGGGTAGTGGGAGTGGGGTTAGGGAGAGTGGGGACCTATTTCGTCTCCTGTTTTATTTCATTTAGAATTATTTTCATTTCTTCTTTTTCTTTCGTGTCATGTTTCTGTTTTTATACAATGTACCTACTACATGATCTCTTTCTCTCTGTCTCTCTCTCTCTCACACACACACAAAGATATATATATATATATATATATATATATATATATATAGAGAGAGAGAGAGAGAGAGAGAGAGATACTAATTCATTTACTTATATCTTATTGTTGAAGCAGTCATTTCAGTACACAGATGTTTACAGCCTGAAAATATGAACTTAAAACGTGTTTATCTTACTATATAACGTGACGTCCTTGAGACCCGACATTGTGATTCCCATTGGATCCAAAGTGTTGTAACTGCTGCAGTCTACAGGTCAGCCCGCTACAATGTACCTCAGTCTCACTCCAACATGAGTGATCTCATTACTTAGGATTTTCCCTTTTCGTTTTCATACATTGATGTATTCGCTCGTTCTACTATATATGTAATAGTGTATTTATTACAGTAAAGTTTGTTTTCTATAGAAAAAATAATCCGGAATAAGACAGGTGAATGTCATTGCTTACCCCATTATATTTTTGAAGAAAACAAGTTAGAAATAAAATAAATTGAACAGGATAAAATTCATAGTGATCATAGTTTCGGAAGAAATCGATTGATATATGTCAGTGACGTACGACAAATAAAAGTGACACTGTTTGAATAACATTACATTGTTGTGTTCGGTGCAGGGCTGGTTTACAGAGTATATTGGAACTGTGACTCAATGATCTGTTTTGATGTGTACTTTCGTCCTGTCATGTCTGTTTGATCCAGTTCAAGGCAGTGTTCAACTGGAAGGTACTTTCCTGGGATTGCATTGTATTGTATTATGTTGTATTGTATTGCGTTGCGTTGTATTGTATTGTATTGTATCCTATTATATTGTGTTGTATTGTATTGTCACAGCAATTATTTTTTTTGGAAAATATTGACCGTACGATAATACACACGCGCGCGCACACACACACACTCCTAATTCTGCTGAAAGCTATAAAACAATTATGTTTGTGCCTGTAAGACATTTTGTTCAAAAATAACAATAAAAGGACGCCAAATCACATCTCCCTCCCACCACCCCCTGAATATAACCTATCTTTAGATAACTACTGCTAACCGAAGGATTAAAGAGCACAACATAAACAGCGTGAGTTAATGCGTTTTACCTTCCCGATTTTGAAGCAGTTACTCTCCATGAAGCTAATGCCTGAAAAGTGAAATGGCCATCAGTGATGGGGTTGGAATCGCTTTGCACTGTCAGCCTGTAGCTGTGACCCAGCTGCTGGCCAAGGTCTGCGTCTTCCTGGCTTTGTTGTGGAGGAGGGGGTAGGGGGAGGAGAATGAAGATCAAACGGTGAATGACTTTTTCAGGGGAGACGCGGGGTAGAAAGGGATTTGTCATGCTAAAAAAAAAATGTATCCGGCTCTGTCTTCCTTTATTTGTCTTCTTATGAATATTTCTGGAATGAACGACTAAAATCCTATATGTCCTGGCTCGTTCAAGCGCGTCGCGTATATTACACACACACACACACACACACACACACACACACACACACACACACACACACGCACGCACACACACACACCTTTAGTCATTTTCATTGTCTAGTAACTTTATAAACAGAAATTTTCTGACATCGGAAAACACACACATGCATGTACGCACACACACACACGCACACGCGCGCGCATATATTACTAACATGCACGAACAGCAACTTTTTCCCCTCCCCAGCAGTCTTCCACACTCCCTTCCCTTCCTCTGATATCATGCATATGAACACATTTTTATGCAAGCACTTGCGCACCTTTCTTTCTTTTTTTTTAAAATTTTTTTTAAAAATTAGACACATAGAACTACCACCACCACCATCATCACAACCGTGATTACCGGCACCATCATACACACCACCACAAGTAAGAAAATAACATTAAAACAAAAAAATGAATAACAAAACAACAAAAATCAATCGTAACAATAACAACAACAGAAACAAAAACAACGACAACAAACAAGCATTATTACCATAACCACAAGCCCCATCATACGCCTCACCCACGTAAAAAAAAAAAAAATCAAACGAAAACAAAAATGAATAAAAACACCAACAACAAAAATCAATCGTAAAAAAAGAGCAACAACAAACAAACAGACAAAAACCTCAACAAACCCGTACCCCCACCACCCAAAACGGGCAAGGTTTTTACACCCAGAATTAAAGAAGAACAACAAAAAACGAAAAAAACCACCACCACCCCAAAAAAAACAAACAAATAAAAACCACCCTAATAATGTCCCCAGACATATCTCCCTTTGCCAGCAGGGTGGCACAGCATACCCCACCAACACGGGGTGTATAAAAGGAGGGGTGGACAGGCAGGGTACGGGTACCCATCGTCACACCCGGCGAGATATCTGGCCAGCTGAGCAGTACCACGCACTTGTTGGCTTGGGTTCAGTGGCGTGAGTATCATGAGGGATGAAGCGTTCGCTTCCTTTCTGCTCTGTCCAAACTCTCATCTTCATCAAGCAAGGTTTTATAGTTATCATTTTAAACAAACTGTAGTTCAGTTCAGTTCAGTTCAGGTCTGTTCAGGTCAGGTCAGTTCAGTTTCAGTTTCTCGAGGAAGGCTTCTCTGCGTTCGGACAAATTCATATGCGCCAAAACCACATCTCGTTAAGCAGATGCCTGACCAGCAGCAGAGCCCAATGCGCTAAGTCAGACCTTGAGGGAAAATAAGGTAAAATAAAATGAAGTAAAACAACAAACATGAATAAAAGACAGATGAACGATTAAATCAATGAATTAATAAATGAAAACAGTGAATAAAACATAAACAGGAATTAAAAAAATAAAAACAAAAACAAACAAACAAATAAATGAAAAAAAAAATAAACAGACGAATAAATGAAAAGATAAAATGTAGAAAAAATAAAGAAAAAATGATATGAATAACAATATGAATTATGACATGTAATGATGACAATGATCACGATGAACGAGCTACAGATATCATAATAAATCAACGATGCTGAAATCGAAATCTGATGAAAACAATGTCCAGCTGACAGCTTTCTGTTTTCTTTTCTTCTTCTTTTTTTTTTCTTTTTTTTGGATACTTTTTTCTGTCTGGAATCGAGGATCACGATAAATGTTGCCACCCGAAGTTTCGAAGCACATCTCACCAACAGGAAGAAAGCATCTAGTTATCAGGCGCCAAGAGGCCTCGCCTTCCTCCAGTCACGGGAAACGGCGCTGCCGAGTTCAGAAGGCGGGTCTTTGGTTGTCAGAGGCTGTTTGAGATACGTCACTAGTATTGTTTCATAGGCAGTTGCAGCTTGTCCCCACCACCACCCACGGCTAGAACAACGTTGAAACAGCATAACGACCATGTTATACCATTAAAAACGAAATTATAATTGTTGAAAAAAATCTCTCTTGAAACTGGTCAGTTATACACAACATAAAAACCAAAATATAGCATTAAAAACTAAGTTACAATGGTTGAAAAAAATCTCTTTTAAAACTGGTCACTTATACTACTACCACTACTACATACCTTTTGTATGGCGCGATATCCAGTGCTTATGCTGCCCAAAGCACCTAATATGATCCAGTTAAACACAAACATGACCTAAAACACCTCGCTGTCAACGAAAAACACCAAAATTAATGCGTTCAAACATGCAAATCAAAACTGAAACAAAAATATGTGTTATGATTGAATAAACGAACTCAGGTTGTTACATTTAATCTATTTCAGGTCTGAAGACACTGCTAATCATCTGAACATTTTAAGGGTGTAATTGCTGACGCCATTAATGATTAATCTTAAGAATTAATGACTATGAGAGTATAGGTGCTAACGTTATCGATCATTTCTATTGAAAGTATACTCACAAAACTTGTCAAAAATTGCAGTTCTAATAAAAGTTTATCATTAGGCACTATAATTTATGTGCATCTACATTCCAGTTCTCTGTATTTAAAATGCAGTGTGTTAATTTGAACATGGGAGTTTCTTTGTTTCTTTGTTTTGATTTTTGTTTTGTTTTTTTCTTTTGTTTGTTTGTTTCTTTATTTGGTTGACCTTTTGGCTAGGTTTTTGATCGTAGCTTTCTTTTAACGTTATTTTTCCCCCTGTTATTTAACAAGAAAGGTATTGTATTGTATTGTATTGTGTTGTGTTGTGTTGTGTTGTATTGTATTGTGTTGTGTTGTGTTGTATTGTATTGTATTGTATTGTGTTGTATTGTATTGTATTGTATTGTATTGTGTTGTGTTGTATTGTATTGTATTGTATTGTATTGTATTGTATTGTATTGCTTTTTGTCGCAACACATTTCTCTGCGTGAACCTCCAGCTGCTCTCCCAGGGAAAAAGCGCGTCGCCACAGAGCGGCGCCACCCACACTAAAAAATAAGGTTTCTCTCGGCATGTGTACTGGATTTTTTTTCGTGCAAACTTTTTCCACAAAGAAGTCTCTTTTTTCTTTTTTTTTTCTTTTTTTGCCGTGGGTTCTATTGCGTGCGCTAAACGCATGCTGAACACGGGACCTGGGTTCTTCGTTTCCTCCCAATGGATTGCATTGAATGCAGACCGTCACTCAAGGTGCAGTGGAACGGGGAGTAAAATTCCCAGTTTGAACATAGGACTCAAACTCGCGGACACTCGCTTCCTAATCTGCCGTTTTACCACTAGGCCACTGCTCTGCTATGAATATCCATTGGCCTTGTGACTACTTCAGATAACTTTTTTTTTCACAAAAAAACTGTTCGCTTTCACGAATACATCATTAAAATTTTTTTTTCTAATTATAAACAACTATTCAAACTTCGTACATTAAAATTTAAATAGATGAAGAAAAAAAAAAATGTGTGTGTGTGTGTGTGTGTGTGTGTGTGTGTGTGTGTGTGTGTGTGTGTGTGTGTGTGTGTGTGTGTGTGTGTGTGTGTGTGTGTGTGTGTGTGTGTGTGTGTGTGTGTGTGTGTGTGTGTGTGTGTGTGTTGTGTGTGTGTGTGTGTGTGTGTGTGTGTGTGTGTGTGTGTGTGTGTGTGTGTGTGTGATTCGGACCGACTGATAACAAGAAATGAAGCTGTGAACAAGCATAACATTTCAAGCTTTCTTGTTGTAATGAAAACCGTGACAAAAATGCACTAAAAATAGGAAAATAAATACGTATTTGGAAATTTATACGAGATAAGAGTCCTGTTTTTAAATACGATTTTTCTGTTTAACGAGAAAGGTTATGAAATGGCCTTGATATTGCTGCGCTTTATCATTGAGGTTAACTCACTCAGTACGGCCAGTCCTCTCTTCTCCTCTACACAGACCCCTCGGATGTCCAGTGGGTGTCTGAATGACCCAACCTTTAGCTTCCGTCGTCAGAATTGTGGTATTCTTTGTCAACATTCACCTCTTCAGTATAAGAGCCTTCCGCTTGCAATATTTTGATGATGATAATTGGGGTGAAACGCTGTTTACGTCGTCTCTTTCGCCGTTCGTATGGAGAGAGCTAAAGATTAATGGACTCACAGCATTTTACGGCCATCGGGCCAGTGAATTCATATCCATTGTGTCTAAGGGCTCGGTGTAGGAAGCCGTTTAGTATAACCTTCCCTGACCGGTCATACTTATCACTGATTAAGGTATAGACACACAGACACAGACACAGACACAGATACAGACACAGACACACACACACACACAGACACACAGACACAGATAGACACACACACACAGACACACACACACACACACACACACACACACACACACACACACACTGTTCGTCCTTCGGATTCGAAGATGACCATGGCTTAAAAAAACAACCCCAAAACAACACACACACACACACACACACACACACACACACACACACACATATATATATATATATCACATGCTCTTCCAGAAATCTCTCTCAGGTCAACCGACGAAATAAAGAAAGGAAGGAAGAGAAAGGGCGCAGCAACACCATCACCATGACAACAACGACGATGGTGCTCAAACACCCTATCCTAGCCTCTGTCTGTCTGGCCGCCCTGCTACTGACGCACTGCGTCCACGTGGACGCACTGGTCTTCAACGAGCCGGTCGCTGGCGGTGGTGGCGGCAGCGGCAGCGGTGTCAATGTCGGTGCTGTGGGTATCAACTACCTGGACGTGTCGGCCATGACGAAGACTGACTGTAAGGCCATCCTCTGTGACGGTCTGCCACGGCCCATCAATGACTGTGAAGGAATGCTTCCTTGGGTGTGAGTGTCAGTGACAGTGACAGTGACAGTGACAGAGACAGTGACAGTGACAGAGACAGAGACAGTGATAGTGACAAAGACAATGACAGTGACAGTGACGGTGTCGCTGACAGTGTCAGTTCAGTGACAGTGACAGTGAAAGTCACAGTGACAGTGAAAGTGATAGAGACAGTGATAGTGACAATGACAATGACAGTGACAGTGACGGTGACAGGGACAGTGTTAGTGACAGTGACAGTGAAAGTCACAGTGACAGTAACAGTGAAAGTGACAGAGACAGTGATAGTGACAATGACAGTGACAGTGACGGTAAAAGTGACATTGAATGTGACAATGACAATGACAGTGGCGTCTTTTTTTCTGTTGGTTTGGGTATGTTAAAGATAACTAATCAACATTGTAAAATGGGTCTCTGGAACTGGTTTCGGTTTTTCCGTCTATTCTGCTATGTTGTCGAAAGTGAAAGTAACAATGACAACGGTAATGGCAATGACAATGACAATTACAGTGACGGTGATGGTGATAGTGAAAGTGACATTGACATTGACAGTGACAATGACAGTGACATTGACAATGGCAGTGACAGTAGCAGTGAAAATGACAGTGACAGTGACAATGACAATAATAGTGACAGTGACAATGACAGTGACGTCTTTTTCCCAGTTGGTCTGGGTATGCTAAAGGTAGTTTAACTAGTCAACATTGTAATGCTTAGTCTCTGCAACTGTTTTTGTTTTTCCCATCTATTCTGCTATGTTGTCGAAGGTGACAGTGACAATCACGGTGACGTCTTTTTTTCTTCTTTCTCAGTTGATTTGGGTATATTGAAGGTAACTATTCAACATTGTAAAACAGGTCTCCCGTCCATTGTGCTATGTTGTCAGTCAACCGTTTTGATGTGTGTTGTTTTTCGGCTTCCCCT